>NC_053022.1:213800497-213956081 GCF_003073215.2 Triticum urartu | reverse complement strand
ATTGCACATATTTACCTTTGGGGACATGTCTATATCCAATTGGGTACTCAATACTCACTCTCAACATGTCATCCCAGTCTTGGTACCCCTGTGGTTTCTTCTGCTTGCTCTGGCTAGTAGGTGTGTCTGTGTTATCTAACCTTGTTTACTCAGGTTCATTCCTTCCTAAGCCAACTCAAGACCACAAGGTAAGTTTATGCATCACAGTCATGTATATGAGGACTTCTTTCTTATGTACATACTGTTTGCAAGAAGGACTCATGAGCATGAAGGTACATTCCCTATATTCACATAATTTGCTCTGATGCATATAGCCAAGATACATGTAACACATCGCTTACTTTGTCATGTTTATGCATTCACATGCTCCTATATTCCATATTTACATGATTGCATACATGTAGGGGGAGCCTATGCATGTTACATGTCTTTCCAAAGCTTTACTTGTTATTCTCTATATCTTTATCTAAAGCTTTGATGTATGTTGTCATCAATTACCAAAAAGGGGGAGATTGAAAGCACAAGTGCTCCCTGGGTGATTTTGGTAATTAATGTCAACATATCTCTTGTTGAACTAATGCTTCTACCTAGTATGTTTCAGATAAGTTCAACAATGGAGTGGCATGGACTAGAGGATGTGGAACCCCTTCAAGATGCTGAGGACAAAGGATTGGCTCAAGCTCAAAGCTCAGGACTCTACATTATTTTAGTGATCCAAGATCACATTGAGTCCATAGGAAAACCAATACTATTAAGAGGGGATGAGGTGTTGCTTAATGAGTTTCTTGCTCAAAGTGCTTAGTGATATGCTCCAAAGCCCTCAACCACTTTCTCATATCCACATTTGTCCCAAACCAAAAGTCAAACTCGGCCCCACCGAAACTTTCTATCCGGCGCCACCGAGTTCTCTTGACATGACCACTGCCAGAAACCCTAATCAATTCGGTCTCACCAATGGGATCTCGGTCTCACCGAGATGGGCTTGCAAACTCTCTGTTGCTTATTGCAATAATCTCGGTCTCACCGAGTTTGCTTGGTCAACTCTCTATTTCGCTTATTACCCAAATCGGTCCTATCGAGTTTGTGTAATCGGTCCAACCAAGATGAGGCTTTACCCTAACCCTAGCACATCGGTCCCACCGAGTTGATCATATCGGTCCCACCAAAATTCCTAACGGTCACATCATGAACTAAATCGGTCTGACCGAGTTCTCTGAATCGGTCCCGCCGAGTTTGGTAAATTGTGTGTAACGGTTAGATTTTGTGTGTAGGCTATATATACCCCTCCACCCACTCTTCATTCATGGAGAGAGCCATCATAACATGCCTACACTTCCAACATACATTTTCTGAGAGAGAACCACCTACACTTGTGTTGAGGTCAAGATATTCCATTCCTACCACATAAATCTTGATCTCTAGCCTTCCCCAAGTTGCTTTCCACTCAAATCTTCTTTCCACCAAATCCAATCCTATGAGAGAGAGTTGAGTGTTGGGGAGACTATCATTTGAAGCACAAGAGCAAGGAGTTCATCATCAACACACCATTTGTTACCTCTTGGAGAGTGGTTTCTCCTAGATTGGTTAGGTGTCACTTGGGAGCCTCCGTCAAGATTGTGGAGTTGAACCAAGGAGTTTGTAAGGGCAAGGAGATCGTCTACTTCATGAAGATCTACCCGAGTGAGGCAAGTCCTTCGTGGGCGATGGCCATGGTGGGATAGACAAGGTTGCTTCTTCATGGACCCTTTGTGGGTGGAGCCCTCCGTGAACTCGCGCAACCGTTACCCTTCGTGGGTTGAAGTCTCCATCAACGTGGATGTACGATAGCACCACCTATTGGAACTACGCCAAAAATCTTCGTGTCTCCAATTGTGTTTGCACACTCCAATCCCATCCCTTTACATTCTTGCAACTTGCATGACTTACTTTCCGCTGCTCATATACTCTTTTCATGCTTGCTAGAGATGTATTGTGAATGTTCAAACTTGTGCCAAAACTCCACTTCAACTTAAAGGAATTAAAAACTGCAACTTTTCTTGCTAAGAGTCTATTCACCCCCCTCTAGACACCTCTTCTCGATCCTACACAAAAGTAACTACTCACAAATGATAATCATGTTCAAGATCAGAGGGGTATTAAATAGAATATTGGATATGAACATATAATCTTCCACCAAATAAACCCTGTAATAATCAACTACAAGATGTAATCAACACTACTAGTCACCCACAAGTACCAATCCATAGTTCCGGTACAAAGATTAGACACAAGAGATGAACTAGAGTTTGAGAGGAGATGGTGTTGTTGAAGATGTTGATGGAGATTGCCCTCCCCAATTAGGGAGAGTTGTTGGTGATGATGATGACGATGATCCCCCCCCTGGAGGGAAGTTCCCCCGGTGGAATCACTCCACCGGAGGGCAAAAGTGGTCATGCACAAGTTTCGCCTCGATACGGTGGAGCTTCGTCCCGGAAGTCCTCTTCTTCTTATTTCTAGGTCAAAATGACTTATACACCAGAAGATGGGCACCGAAGGTGGGCTGGGCTAAGCACAACCCACCAGGGCGCGCCTGGGGGCCCTGGCGTGCCTTGGTGTCTTGTGCTCAGTAGGTGGCCCTCTCCGGTAGTTATTTGCTCCAATATGTCTTATTTATGCCATAAAAATTCCTTGTGAAGTTTCATCTCATTTGGAGTTGTCAGAATAGGTAGCCTGACCTACCTTTTTCAGGCCCAGATTTCCAGTTGCCGGAATTCTCCCTCTTTGTGTGTACCTTGCAAATTATGAGAGAAAAGGCATTAGAATTACTCCAAAAAGCATTATTATGCATAAAACATTATAAATAACAGTAGGTATACATGATGCAAAATGGACGTATCATGCTCCCCTCGGAGCACCCCTCTGGTACTTCTTTGGCCCAACAGGTGCCTTCTGGTCCAGAAAAAATCTCCAAAAAATTTCGTTGTGTTTGGACTTCGTTTGGTATTGATTGTCTGCGAAGTAAAAATAAACAAAAAAACAGCAACTGGCACTGGGCAGTATGTCAATAGGTTAGTCCCAAAAATGATATAAAGTTGCTACAAAATGATTGTAAAACATCTCAGATTGATAATATAACAGCATGGAACAATCCAAAATTATAGATACATTGGAGACGTATCATGTCCTCACCCAGTGATGTAATGTATTGTTGCCATCAAGGATAAATAGATGCGATTTTCACCATATTGCTTGAGTTTATCCCTCTACATCATGTCATCTTACTTAAGGCGTTACTCCATTCTTTATGAACTTAATACTCTAGATGCATGCTGGATAGCGGTCGATGTGTGGAGTAATAGTAGTAGATGCAGGCAGGAGTCGGACTACTTGACATGGACATGATTCCTATATGCATAATCATTGCCTTGGATATCGTCATAACTTTGCGCTTTTCTATCAATTGCTCGATAGTAATTTTTTCACCCACCATATTATTTGCCTTCGAGAGAGAAGCCTGTAGTGAAACCTATGGCCCCTAGGTCTATTTTCCATTACATATTTTCATATCTCTAAACCAAAAATACCAAAAATATCTTGTTGCAATTTATTTACTTTTAATTTGCTTTACGTTTTAGCAATCTTTAATACCTATCTCTATCAGATCTCACCTTTGCAATTGACCGTGAAGGGATTGACAACCCCTTTATCACGTTGGGTGCAAGTGTTTGATTGTTTGTGCAGGTGCATAGATTGGGGACTTGCTTGTACCTCCTACTGGATTGATACCTTGGTTCTCTAACTGAGGGAAATACTTATCTCTACTTTGAGGCATCACCCTTTCCTCTTCAAGGGAAAAACCAATGCAAGCTCAAGAAGTAGCAGGAAGAATTTTTGGCGCCATTGTTGGGGAGGTCTACATCAAGCTTACCAAGTACCCACCATAAACTCTCATCTCTTGCATTGCATTATTTTCCATTTGCCTCTTGTTTTTCTCTCCCCCACTTCTAAAACGATTTTCAGAAAAACAAAAAAGATATGCCTTTTTATCCGCCTTCTTTCTGTATGCCTTTTTGGTCGTTTGATATCTTTGCTTATGTTGCCATGTGCCTTCTATTTGCTTGCATCTTTGCTTGCTAAAAATATATTGATATGGATCCACTTAAAGTTTTATACTTGGATCATCTTCGATCCATATGTGCTCGTCCTGAAACCCCATCTAGTTTAGCTGAGGGGAAATCTTTAGATGAGCATGCTCATTTTGTGTGTCACCCTTTGTCTGAAAAAGGAAGACTCTCACCGGTACAGCGATGTGCTAAACAAATGGTTTTTAACCCCTTTCCATGACGGCATTTGGAACCGTCGCCAAGTGAGTGTGTGCGATAGGGTGTCCTTCCCACATGACCCAAAAATCGTCAGGGATAGGCCCTCCTGGGACCCAGGCTGGGGCCGTCTGCGATCGGGTGAGGCATCGAAACCCAATCATTTCCGTAGGTATGTACATCCCACACGGTGAATCCCAGAAAATCATTTTCGTAGGTATGTACATCCCACACGGTGAATCCTAGAAAATCATTTCCGTAGGTATGAACATCCCACATGGTGAATCCCAGAAAATCATTTCCGGTATGTACATCCCACACGGTGAATCCTAGAAAAACATTTTCGTAGGTATGTATATCACACACAATTCTTTGTGTGGAAACGTTTGTGCAAGGTGGCCTAACACAAATAGTTCGCTGCAGGAAGCCGTGTGTGATTGTTAGTTGATCGAACACGCCCACTTTCTAGAAACCATGCGGGTTGTTTGAGTTCATCGCCCACAGTGTTGTGTGAGTAACCGTTTGTAATAGAAAACCCCAATAAGCAGGGTAAATAGCCTATTATTGATAATGCATGTACTAATCAAACTGATATTTCTTATAAAACACGCCATATATTTCATATCCATATAAAAGCAAACAGGATTTCATAATTGAATTACATCTGATAGCCGGCACTCAGTTACGCCATTACACAACAGCACCAAGTTTCACATGCAGCATCAAAAACCTTTGGAAAGTAGCATTATACACGGTAAATAGATAGATGAATCTCATCTGGGAAAATGCAGAAGCGGAAGGCAAATATTGAGCCTTCAGTGATGTTGAATGTCCTTGCAACTTTAGGCCAGTGGCTATGGATAATTGCCCGCGCAACCTTTGTCCTCTTCAGCAAGACTTCAATATTGTACCGTGGGTGTTGAATGAATACCTTCCTCGCCTCTTGACCATGCAGGTGGTTTGAGAGGTAATCATCGGTGAACTACTTTGAAAAGTACTGAAAACAAAGCTATGTAAATCGCTGTTGTAAATTTTGAAATGGCGCAAGGGGTAAAAACAAGGTAAAAGAGTTGGTACCATCCTATAGTTGACTGATGTCTTCTTCATTGTGCAAACAAAGATCTTGTTGTTATTCGTCGCAAGTTTCTTCATCCTAACAATCTTTTCGAGTTTCTTGACTTGACTTATATTCATGGACATCTCATTTCCCCATATGCAAAATGGGTCAAATAGTGGGTCTGAGCCTCTGACGGCAGGGCCTACATGTGCAAGACCAAATTGTAAGAAACCTAAATATTAGAATGATTCCTGCAACTGCACAATAATGTGCTATTAGCCAAAGGACCCTGCTTGAACAAACCTCGATGGTAAACCGCAGTGTCTCCCATTGTTTCCCTGCAACACACATAAGGAAGATCTTGATCAGGTTAACTGAGAGTTGTCATACTATCAGTAGAATATGTATTGAGTACAGCCAAATTCGATTGGTGTCACATGCATAACAATACAAAATTGTACCCATAGCAAATGAAAATCAAATTGCAGAACTGAACCAAACAGTTAAATGGACAGCAGACCAAATGAACCAAAATAGTTAACTAAGCACGACATTGCAGAATAGAAACATATACTAGAAGATAAGACAGTTAACAAAACAAAGAATGCTTGAGAACAGTACTACGAAATGTAGCAATTGTTGGACCAAAGTGTTAACTGAACATTAAATTTTAGAGGACCAAACTGTTAACTGAACATCAGATTGCATATTAACATTACAAAGGACAAATCACTAGAAGGCACTGGCGGTGGCCTCGAGAAAACATCACGAACTGTATCTTAAAGTAGACAACCGTGTGGCGGTGTCGATGGTGGCCTCGAAGACGAGGTGCTCCTCCAAGATCTGGCGGTCGACACGCATGGCAGCCATAGTGACGCATGTGCTGCCGCATGCTACTGAGCTCCACGTTATAATGCATGCAAAATGGCTGTGGGCGGCGCTTAATTGGAGGAGGGGGCAGTGATTATAGTGGAAGATGTCGCTCCATCGGTCGGGGCATGTGGGACAGGAAAGGAGGAGGATGGTGTGTGTGGGGTGTGGATTACCTGACCATATCGATGAGGCCACGCAGCAAGAAGAAGGGTCGGTGGCGAGGAGGCCGTGCAGCAAGAAGAAGGGTCGCCGGCAAGGAGGCGGCGCTACAAGAAGAAGGGTCGCTGGCGAGGAGGCGGCGCTGCAAGAAGAAGGGTAGACGGCGAGGAGGCTGAGCTGCCAGTAAGCAGTAGTGAAGGTTTGAACTTGGAAAGCAAGGTGGAACAATGGAAATGTGGATTTTGGTAGGAGGTAGGGGGCAGGGAGACAGATATTTCTGCGGTGGCAAAACAATTTCGCTCGATGCCGCGAAAAACAACATGTGTGTCTTTGGGTGAATTTATAGGTCCCATGCAAGAAATGGGAATGAAATTCAAACATCTGGGCGTCGTGGCTCGGCTAGAATGATTGAGAAACTTGGTTTTTTAATTCCTGTAAATCCAAAACACGGCTGAAAATCATGAAACTTGGCATGGTGTCATGACATGGCACCAACATGTTTGAGTAAATTTTTTGGCTGAATTGGGACAAGCTTTGGTGTAAGCTTCCTGCAAACCGGAGCTTCCCTCAAGAAGGCTCTTGGTTCCGAGAGGGAACGTCTCACCTTCGTGTGAGAAGCGACATAGGTACGCTGCCTTCACCCGCCTTAATTTTTTTACACTGGCAGATTAGACCAAATAGAAGTATCGTGCTAAATTTTGGAATTATTCTGGGTTCGTTTGGCCTTTTTTATACATTAATTGAGTTTTGGGGCATTTAATGTGCATAATTCAAATTTGAAATACAAGCACATGCTCCAGTGCACCAAAGTTGGTTGAAAAATCACATGTGTGTCTCTGGGTGAATTTATAGGTCCCATGCAAGAAATGGGAATGAAATTCAAACATCTGGGCACCGTGGCTCGGTCAGAAAGATTGAGAAACTTGATTTTTTTTAATTCCTGTAAATCCAAAACACGCCTGAAAATCATGAAACTTGGCATGGTGTCATGACATGGTACCAACATGCTGCAGTAAATTTTTTGGCCGAATTGGGACAAGCTTTGGTGTAAGCTTCTTGCACATCGGAGCTTCCGTCAAGAAGGCTCATGGTTCCGAGAGGGAACGTGTCACCTCCGTGTGCGAAACGAGATACATATACTGCCTTCTCCCGCCTTAATTTTTTTTACACATGCAGATTAGACCAAATAGAAGTATCGTGCTAAATTTTGGAATTATTCCGGGTTTGTTTGGCATTTTATGCATTAATTGAGTTTGTGGGCATTTAATGTGCATAATTGAAATTTGAACTACAAGCACATGCTCCAGGGCACAAAAGTTGTTTGAAAAATCACATGTGTCCTTGGGTGAATTTATAGGTCCCATGCAAGAGATGGGAATGAAATTCAAACATCTGGGTGTCGTAGCTCGGTCGGAAAGATTGAGAAACTTGGTTTTTTAATTCGTGTAAATCCAAAACACGCCTGAAAATCAAGAAACTTGGCATGGTGTCATGACACGGCACCAACATGTTGTGGTAATTTTTTTGGCCGAATTGGGACAAGCTTTGTTGTAAGTTTCTTGCAAACCAGAGCTTCCGTCAAGAAGCCTCGTGGTTCCGAGAGGGAACGTGCCACCTCCGTGTGCGAAACGACATACATATACTGCCTTCTCCCGCCTTAATTTTTTTACACAGGCAGATTAGACCAAATAGAAGTATCGTGCTTCCGCTTCCAGGCTCGCCTCTCCCTGGTGGTAATCTCTCTACCCAGAACTCACGCTGGCCATGGCAGACGAAGGGAACGATGATGAATGACTTGTTTGTTTTTGTGGATGAGGAGTTGAGCAGGAATGTGCAGTCATCTTGGAGTAGTAGTATTTATAACCGAGTATAATATGCTCCTAAGTGGGAAACCGTTTAGGTTTTGATCGGTGTGAACAGGTTCACAATTTGGAATGTGACGGGACACAAGCTCAAAATTTACCGACGTTATCAGTGCGGCACTATTCCCGGAAGGCGTAACGTGGGCACGTACGTCTTCTCGGCCACGTACGTGGAATTTGCACCATAGGGTGCACCGCAATAGGCAATGTCAGCACACGTCTTGTTCCAACAACCGTGTGCGCTCGTTATTACCATCTACACGCTTCTTTTAATTAGAATGTGTGTGCCCGTCTAGCGCACACACGTTGATCTATCTAACTGTTTCAGTTTGTTGTGGCTAATCGCAAACAGTTCATCCATGTGAAGTGTATGCCATCAATTGCAGACACTTTGATCCGGCTGACCCGTTTCTGTTCTGTTGCCTAATCACAAACAGTTAATCCTTCTGAAGCGTATGCCCTCAATCACACACACCTTGATCTGGCTGACCGTTTCTTTTGTGTTGCCTAATCACAAACAGTTCATCCGAGTGAACCGTATGCTCTATATCTGTGACGCCCCCGATTCAATCGTACACTAATCATACACGCAAACGTGTACGATCAAGATCAGGGACTCACGGGAAGATATCACAACACAACTCTACAAATAAAATAAGTCATACAAGCATCATATTACAAGCCAGGGGCCTCGAAGGCTCGAATACAGGAGCTCGATCATAGACGAGTCAGCGGAAGCAACAATATCTGAGTACAGACATAAGTTAAAAAAGTTTGCCTTAAGAAGGCTAGCACAAACTGGGATACAGATCGAAAGAGGAGCAGGCCTCCTGCCTGGGATCCTCCTAAACTACTCCTGTTCGTCGTCAGCGGGCTACACGTAGTAGTAGGCACCTCCCGAGTAGTAGTAGTCGTCATCGACAGTGGCGTCTGGCCCCTGGACTCCAACGTCTGGTCGCAGCAATCGGACATAGGAAAGGGGAAAAGGGGGAGAAAAACAACCATGAGTACTCATCCAAAGTACCCACAAGCAAGGAGCTACACTACATATGTATGCATTGGTATCAAATGGAAAAGGGGTATCATATGTGGACTGAACTGCAGAATGCCAGAATAAGAGGGGGATAGCTAGTCCTGCCGAAGACTACACTTCTGGCCACCTCCATCTTGCAGCATGTAGAAGAGAGTAGATGGTAAGTTCACCAAGTGGCATCGTGTAGCATAATTCAAATTTTAACTACAAGCACATGCTCCAGTGCACCAAATTTCAGGACCCCGATTCCAAGTCACATCGATCTAGCCGGTAACACTTCATATCACTTTGCGGCCTCACGCACGGTATTCCCACGGGTGTCGCCTTACCATGGCCCGGGACCGTTTGCGCCTTTTGGCTCACGTATATGATAGTGTCGCTAGCATCCATATGACAGGGAACCCGGGCCGACATGGCTAGTCGTGAACCCAAAGCCGCACTAACCTATGGGGACAGGCATACATGAATCACATCGAGCGTGTCGGTCAGCAGCGTGTGAATCCGGGCTATAGCACTGGGCTAACAGGACTCCGGGAACCCGGGCTGTAGCAGGCTAGGCAGGACTCCGGATGTCACCGCATGACATTTCCCCGAAGGGACAGACACAGGAACGAAGTGAAACACATGCCGGCCAGTCAAGTGTCCTGAGCAGTAGTGCTGGGCTAACAGGACTCCGGTGAACCGGGCTGTAGCGGACTACTATGGCTCATGGAAGCACTAGACTACATTTCCCCATAAGAGAGACTGCCAAGGATAAACAACTAGATTGTCGGATCCCACACATACCAAGCATTTCAATCATATACACAATATGCTCAATATGTGTAAATACAACATGGCATCACAACATAACCCTACAACTCAAGTATTTATCCATTAGGCTCCGAGGAGCGAGATATTACAAACATGGGTCTCATGACCCAACAATCATAGCATACAAGTCAAAGCACATGCGGAAGCTTAACATGTCTGAGTACAGACATCTACAAATGAAAAAGGCTGAGAAGCCTGACTATCTACCAGATCCTGCCGAGGGCACAAGATCGTAGCTGAGGTATCAAGCTAAACATCGAAGTCCACACGGAACTACTAGCGAGACTGACGTCTCTCTGCAAAAACATAGAATAGGCAAACGTGAGTACAAATGTACCCAGCAAGACTTACATCAGAACTAACTACATATGCACCGGTATCAACAAAGGGGGTGGTGGAGTTTAACTACAGCAAGCTAGCTTTGACTCAGTGGCTAATCTGAACTACGACTGAAAGCAACTCTTTTGAGGTGGCGCACACGAGTCCACATGTTCACCATTCAATACACCACTATGGATCCGCTCTCGTCTCCCTACGAGAAGGCCATCCATAGCACTCACACTTATCTTGCGAGTTTTAGAGTATCCACTTTCACTTGTCTATGAACTATTATAGGCAACCTAGAAGTCCATTACCGCGGACACGGCTATTCGAATAAGATGATGTTAACCCTGCATGGGGTGTACTTCTTCAAACACGCTCTCACCACTTACCGTCGTTTACACGACATGTACTCGGCAACCTTCAAGCGGAAGCCCAACGAGGGTGTCGGCCACAGCCTACCTAAACACTCAAGTCTCTAGTCCAGGTTTATCGCCTATCCAGGTTCTATCTGCAGGGAGTCCGGCCGAGGTTTCCACATACGGCCCCGGACGATGTGTACAGGGTTCCGAGACACCAAACGGGCGCCCGGCATGCCCGGCCACGGTGTATCTACCGCATCATAGCCCACCCCTAGGGTCAGCGCTACGCACGGCCGCCAACACATATCCTATAAACACCAGAAACTAGTTGCAACTCCTGGACAGAGGACAAGGGTGATCAAGAAGCCGAGAGGGTCCATTGGTTTCGGGCCTAATGCGTGGTAGTAACTGTTTCATGGATCACAAACACAGAACTCAGTTCCTAAGGACGGTTTCAATGAGACAACCCACCATGTAATCCTACATGGCCTCTCACCGCTACCTTTACCAAATCGTGTTCACACACTTAGCTCTCAACAGTAGGACATGTTTACACACCTCAATTCATCCCCGATGAATCAGACCTGACTCAACTCTAAGCAGTAGCAGGCATGACAATAAGCATGAATGAGTAGGCACATCAGGGCTCAAACAACTCCTACTCATGCTAGTGGGTTTCATCTATTTACTGTGGCAATGACAGGTCATGCAGAGGAAAGGGGTTCAACTACCGCAACATGTAACAGTTGAATCGTTGTTGTCCTAATGCAGTAAAAGAGAGCAGGAGCGAGAGAGTGGGATTGTATCGGAATGAACAAGGGTGTTTTGCTTGCCTGGCACTTCTGAAGATATTATAGCTCTTCATCGGTGTCATCGAACTCATCGTTGGAAGTACGTCTATCGAGAGGGGACGAATACCAGCAACAGAGAGGGAGAGCACAATCAATGCAATGCAATAATATGATGCATGATCATGACATGGCAATATGCTGTTATTTGGGCTAATGCAACAGAAAGTCATTTTAATTGAAGGGGAATTCAAAACTATATCAATTCCAACTCCAAACCTATTATGAAATTTGCCCTAATCATGTTTCATCCTAAACAGTGAGGTTAACTTGCTCAAACATGCATGAAAATGGTACAGATGGATTCCTTGAATTTTTCTGATAATTTTCATATATAATTTATTTCATTTGGAGTTATGGTTGATTTTCTATGATTTTTAGAAGTTTATACTAATTTCTGGAATTTTCTGAATAAACTTAAATCCAGAAAGTGCTTTACTGCGTCAGCATGACCTCATAGTGACGTCAGCAGGTCAACGGCTCGGTCCAGGTCAAACCTGACGTGTGGGGTCCACACGTCAGTGACACAGTTAACTAACAAGGTTAACTAAAATTAAACTAAACCTAATCTAGTTTAGTTAAGGCCTGGGCCCACATGTTAGAGGCTAATTAAAAATAACTAAATTAATTAACACTAACCTAGGTTAATTAGCAGGGCTAGCCCCACGCGTCAGTGACCCAGGGTGGTCAAACCCTGGTCAGACGGGGTCAAACCCCTGGTCAACCGGGGCTAAACCACCGGCGTTTAGCCGCCGGCGATGACCAGACGCGGCGGATGGCCGCGGGAACGGGCTCTGGGGCCCCGTTCGCACCATGGTTGGCCTTGTTCGAGAGCCCAAACCAGCGCGCGTCGGATGGTGGCGCCAGCCAGGCCTGGGGCGGCCGGAGGCGACGCCGTGCTCGGGTTCAGCGCTGGGATACACAATAGGGGCGTGGAGAGGGGCTACGGCCTCCTGGGAGTGTGGCAAATGCGGTGACGCGCTCGGTTTCGAGCCCGCGTGGCTGTGGCCACGACGACGGCATCGCCGGCGGAGCCGAGTGCTCGGGCTCGGTGGAGATGGCGGCTAGGGGGCGCAACCAAGGCGTAGAGGAGGGGGGTTAGGGGCAGGGGCTTACGTTGAGTCTTCCGGTGCAGACGGCGGGGCCGGGGAGGTGTCGGAGTGAGCGAGGCGGCGAGGTGAATCTCCGGCGACCCGAGGAGGATGAAGGGGTCGGGGATGGTGCTTCGAGGCGTCCGACGTCATGTGGCTCGGCGGAAAGGACCGGGGCGTCACGGCGGAGCTCGGGGACGCGTCGGAGAGGCTCGGAGGTGGCTCTGGCCGCGGGGGAGCTCGTCGGCGGCGACGGCTGCGTTCGGTCGCGCGTGTGAGAGAGAGACAGAGGAGGGGATGAGGGCGAGGGAGAGTGCGAGAGAGGTCGGGGGATGCGTGGCGTCGCGAGGGAGGGCGAGAGCGACGAGGAGGCAGGCAGGGAGGCAGGAGGTGGCCGGAGCGTGGCCGGCGCGCGGCGAGCACGCACCCCTGCCTTCTGGCGCGAGGTAGGGGGTGACTGGCGCTGGCAGTCGGCTGGGCCGGCACAGTGTCGGGCCAGCAGTGGACCAGGTAAGCTCTCTCTCTTCTTTGTTTTCTAAATTGTTTCTGTTTTCTATTTTTCTGCAATTGTTTTGGGTTTAGTTTTAACACCAAACCATTTTATGAAATCCTGAAAATAATTATGTGGCTAGAACTAAAATATCCAAAACCACATAAAATGTTCCAGAATTATTGGACATATATTAATTATATAAAGAATATATATCCAATGCAAATAGTTATTGAATTAATTCAAAGGCCCAAAATAAATGTTTCTGAGATACCAAAAACATTGGTTTGAATTTTACCTCTTGCCAATATTTTCAGAGACTAAGAGGAACATTTTCTTGGACTTCTTTGAAGACATTTTAATGTTGATTATTTTTGAACTGGTTTCTGAGGGTTTCAACAAACCTCAATTCAACTTTCAGAAATTTTAGACATGATGCATGAGTGCAGATGCAACAATTTCACTCAGGTACTCTAGGGCTGTGACAACTCACCCCTACTAAACAAGAATCTCGTCCCGAGATTCAAGCGTAGGGTAAAGTGAAGGGGGAAACACAAGCTAACAAAATCTTCATGATCCAGATGTCTTCTCGAGGATGTTGATTTATTGCATCATCTTGATCTCGACGTCTTGCTTTGAGAACTACATCTAACATGACAACGAGTAGAAAGGGAGAATTTAAGAAGAAACGATCTTCTTGAGGTTCGAGCAACGTATTAATGATCGCAAGATCAACTCATGGAATGAGACATGGAAACATCTCTGGAGCTGAGAGGCAAAACATGCATCAGAGATGATGGAAGAGAAACATATGACAAAGGTTCAAATTGGTAGGCGATAATTCCATGCTGGAGTAGGATGGTGCATGGTTTTCAAGGTAGTGAGGAGATAATTGCCATGATACCATAACGAGACATCTTAAGGAAGGTGACTCGCAGAAATATTCCCTTAAGTGGCAAAAAGAATTACTTTTGATTCAGAGATCATTGAAACTCTTCATACCGGCTTAAGGAAATTTACAATTGATCGTTTGAGATAGCTCGAAGAGATGGCATACTTGGACTAGGATGGATGATGTGGACTACCTTGTTGAAGACAACGCAATGGATGATTTTTGCTTATCACCGGAAATGGATGGGACCCATGGTAGACTGACACAATGACGGGTGCAAGCTGGGAACAAAATGCAAATACTGGGAATGATTCTAGTGACTGGGAAAAAGCTCAACAGACGAGAGTGATTCCCCTGTTTGAATGGTTATAGCATAACCGAGGAAACTGAGAGCGGATCCCATTTAATGCCGAAGATAAATCCTAGTGCTTGCACGTGCTCTCAAGAACTTGAGCATTTCCATATTCATCAAGGTTTTACCAATATCCGTGACAAGGATCCTGGCAACACAACATACCACCATGATGGATATTGGTGGAGGATGCGGATGCAAAGGAAGATAACACTTTCTAAGATTTCACCTTAGCGAGGCCAAGGGGACAAAATCTGGATAATCGACCGAGAGACATTTAGCACTCCGCTTCTAATGTTCTCCTTGAGGTACTAGCGTATCCCAATCATAGATATGGTTTGATATCTAGAACATCAAGTAAAGGTCAGACTTCAGGAACACAAAATCCATAAGGGACATCCAGGGGGTAAATCCTACGAAATCCTTATGGGGAGGTGGCCAACTTTCTAAATCAAGATACTACAATAATAGGTCTTCCGGTTGGGTGTGTTGGCCACGACATCCACTTTACCGGTTATGGTGAGACAAATATTATAGTTCTTGGGAAAACGTTCCAACCATCACATCTGCCTAAGATTCAGATCTGGTTGGTGTCAGGACATTCCAGACTCATCGAGTCTAGAAAGAAAAATTAAAGTTTGCAACACAAATCGACGAGATGACATTGCGAGATTCTCAGGGAATGAACTGCGATAGTAAGCTCCAAAACATGAGCTGGTTTTGTACAAACTGGTGAACACGCTGTTCCAGACAAGCATGACCACATAGTAGTCTTATAATAAAACACTACCGAGTTTAGGTGGGGAACCATCATCAAGGATAACAAAGTCCTTGCATAAGTCATCATTAGCTGTTAAGAAGGAACTTCTTCTCCTTGAATAAATCAATCAGTGGCTTGGTGTGCTAGGAACACATACAGAATGGAGGCGGCCAACCTATCATACCATAGAGTACTTCGCACATAGGCATGACTAACTTGGAATGATTCCAGAGGGAGCAAAAACAAGCTTTCTCGAATTTATAGCGGCAACTTGCACCAAATTCACATGAATCAGAGAAAGTCGCTTCTTTCATCCAAACATATGCTTCATGAACGAAACACGAAGAAATGCTTACACAAGTTTCCAACACTAGGTTGATGTTCAACATGAGTCATGGGGGAAGACAGAATGCTGCTAATGGGCTCAACAGCAACTCATCCGAATTTCCATATCACTGGACTTCCACCATCATGTGAACACGGTGATAGTATTGGTCAGACCAGAAGATGTAATGATGTATGCTCGAGGGATCAACCACGAGTAAGACAACATTACGAACATCGTTGGTTCTGATTTGACTTGACGATAGCCCATACTCAAGTCAAGGTTTTGACAAGGCAATAGATCCAACAATTGATCACGAGGACCAATCGATGGAGATATCATCTTTCTTCAACACGCACACACACAAAAAGATATCCCTTAACATGAGCTAAGTCAGACAAGCTTTATCTTCCAACTCTCCAAGTTGTTGTTTAGCTCAACCAACTAGCTCAGGGATATCCAACACAGATTCTTGGAGAAGGGGTGATTTATAAGAAAACCCATTTAATCACGAACTCAACATACCGATCAGGTGACAACCAGGTAATACTTCCGAGAAGATCTTCGGAAATCATGAACCACCGATATGTTATTAAGCTCGAGAAAAATCTTGCTTGTCAGGGCAAGACGATATGATCAAATAAGCAAGGATAGACACAGTCCCAACTCTTGATCGAAGAGCGCACCAGGGAAATGGACTAGGTAGCACAATCAATCTTAGAATGATGATTCAGTAACCAACACGCTAAGAATGAGAATATTGTCCATTAACTACCAAGCATCTAGGTTGCTAGGAGTATTGATTTCACACATCACAGTTCACTTGTCGGCATTCCGGTTATGGCAACACGGGACCGAGGAATGAACGATGATGGCGAGAGTATCACTGCATCAAGAATTCATAAGATAAGGTGCAATTCTCATGACGTTCCTGACATAAAAGTGGGTAATACTTCAGGGTAGAACAGAATCAAAGCTTGATTGCATTTGATCTGTGGAATACAACTGCTTTGACCCAATCCTGGATATGGATGAGGTACTGGAGTTTGTTTCTCCTAGTCATTCTGAAATAGAACGGCTTGACGAACCACAAGAATACTAGGCATCGATAACATGAATGCACGACATAAACTTGGCTATCAACTAATAGACAAGGATCGGAATACAACTACAGAGGGACAACTCAAGGAACATATATCTTTCTGAGTTGTGGATGCATAGGTTAGTATGTCGAACAAGTTCAACATATTTCTTCCGAATGACCCATGCTGAGAGGTAGGACTGGCAGAGACACAATTATGAATGGAGAACTCCTCAGGAGTACTCTAATGGTGATCTTTTGGTTCAAAGAACTTCTGCCTTAATGGTTCATGGTATTTGGAAGAAGGAAATACCATGGATCTCGAGGACTATCGCAAATGTTACTAGTATCTTAAAGGAACTAGCAACACTATCAACATGAGATAAGTAGGGTGAATCTCGGGTTCAAGAACCCAGGAATAGAATACCTACTACTAAATGGCATCACGGGATGCTTTCGAGAATGGTGGCCAGAATTATCACACCGGAACACAAAACATGGCTATATTACTAGGTGACTCCCTAAAACACCTAGGGTCATAATGATAGCTCCAACATATATGTCGAGACAACAGAGTACCTCAACTCACCGATTAGTGTGATTAATCTGGCCCAAAAGGATATCAGAAATGGAAAGAAAGGATTTGCAAATGCATCAGACTACTTAGAAACCTGGGATGACTCGGACAGCATAACGGCTGTAAATGCTCAAAACGATTTGAGACATCCTACAAAATGGTGGCATAACCACTCAACAACACAATATCAAGTTTCTGAGGCCAGCTATGAGCATACAGAGGTAAAAGGAACTGAACTGAGACTTGAATCCAACAATCCTATAAGTCTACGGATTAGTAACACGTCATCCTGATAGATAGATGAGAAGGCCTAGTTTCTTAACCCGCGTAGAATGATAAGAGAATGACTCAGATCAGAAGGCATAAGGTATAAGGAGCAAAAAGAGGCTTACGTTCCCTTCCACAATCAATTCTCGTATATAACTAAAGCATTTCTAGACTCAACTTCGACCGATTTGGCTTGGTAATCCTACAGGTAGTCAGGCTCTGATACCAATGCTGTCAGGACCCCGATTCCAAGTCACATCGATCTAGCCGGTAACACTTCATATCACTTTGCGGCCTCACGCACGGTATTCCCACAGGTTTCGCCTTACCATGGCCCGGGACCGTTTGCGCCTTTTGGCTCACGTATATGATAGTGTCGCTAGCATCCATATGACAGGGAACCCGGGCCGACATGGCTAGTCATGAACCCAAAGCGGCACTAACCTATGGGGACAAGCATACATGAATCACATCGAGCGTGTCGGTCAGCAGCGTGTGAATCCGGGCTATAGCACTGGGCTAACAGGACTCCGGGAACCCGGGCTGTAGCAGGCTAGGTAGGACTCCGGATGTCACCGCGTGACATTTCCCCGAAGGGACAGACACAGGAACGAAGTGAAACACATGCCGGCCAGTCAAGTGTCCTGAGCAGTAGTGCTGGGCTAACAGGACTCCGGTGAACCGGGCTGTAGCGGACTACTATGGCTCATGGAAGCACTAGACTACATTTCCCCATAAGAGAGACTGCCAAGGATAAACAACTAGATTGTCGGATCCCACACATACCAAGCATTTCAATCATACACACAATATGCTCGATATGTGTAAATACAACATGGCATCACAACATAACCCTACAACTCAAGTATTTATCCATTAGGCTCCGAGGAGCGAGATATTACAAACATGGGTCTCATGACCCAACAATCATAGCATACAAGTCAAAGCACATGCGGAAGCTTAACATGTCTGAGTACAGACATCTACAAATGAAAAAGGCTGAGAAGCCTGACTATCTACCAGATCCTGCCGAGGGCACAAGATCGTAGCTGAGGTATCAAGCTAAACATCGAAGTCCACATGGAACTACTAGCGAGACTGACGTCTCTCTGCAAAAACATAGAATAGGCAAACGTGAGTACAAATGTACCCAGCAAGACTTACATCAGAACTAACTACGTATGCACCGGTATCAACAAAGGGGGTGGTGGAGTTTAACTACAGCAAGCCAGCTTTGACTCAGTGGCTAATCCGAACTACGACTGCAAGCAACTCTTTTGAGGTGGCGCACACGAGTCCACATGTTCACCATTCAATACACCACTATGGATCTGCTCTCATCTCCCTACGAGAAGGCCATCCATAGCACTCACACTTATCTTGCGAGTTTTAGAGTATCCACTTTCACTTGTCTATGAACTGTTATAGGCAACCCAGAAGTCCATTACCACGGACACGGCTATTCGAATAGATGATGTTAACCCTGCAGGGGTGTACTTCTTCACACACGCTCTCACCACTTACCGCCGTTTACACGACATGTACTCGGCAACCTTCAAGCGGAAGCCCAACGAGGGTGTCGGCCACAGCCTACCTAAACACTCAAGTCTCTAGTCCAGGTTTATCGCCTATCCAGGTTCCATCTGCAGGGAGTCCGGCCGAGGTTTCCACATATGGCCCCGGACGATGTGTACAGGGTTCCGAGACACCAAACGGGCGCCCGGCATGCCCGGCCACGGTGTATCTACCGCATCATAGCCCACCCCTAGGGTCAGCGCTACGCACGGCCGCCAACACATATCCTATAAACACCAGAAACTAGTTGCAACTCCTGGACAGAGGACAAGGGTGATCAAGAAGCCGAGAGGGTCCATTGGTTTCGGGCCTAATGCGTGGTAGTAACTGTTTCATGGATCACAAACACAGAACTCAGTTCCTAAGGACGGTTTCAATGAGACAACCCACCATGTACTCCTACATGGCCTCTCACCGCTACCTTTACCAAATCGTGTTCACACACTTAGCTCACACACAGTAGGACATGTTCATCACTGTTCCAATTCATCCCTGATGAATCAGACCTGACTCAACTCTAAGCAGTAGCAGGCATGACAAATAAGCATGAATGAGTAGGCACATCAGGGCTCAAACAACTCCTACTCATGCTAGTGGGTTTCATCTATTTACTGTGGCAATGACAGGTCATGCAGAGGAAAGGGGTTCAACTACCGCAACATGTAACAGTTGAATCGTTGTTGTCCTAATGCAGTAAAAGAGAGCAGGAGCGAGAGAGTGGGATTGTATCAGAATGAACAAGGGTGTTTTGCTTGCCTGGCACTTTTGAAGATATTATAGCTCTTCATCGGTGTCATCGAACTCATCGTTGGAAGTACGTCTATCGAGAGGGGACGAATACCAGCAACAGAGAGGGAGAGCACAATCAATGCAATGCAACAATATGATGCATGATCATGACATGGCAATATGCTGTTATTTGGGCTAATGCAACAGAAAGTCATTTTAATTGAAGGGGAATTCAAAACTATATCAATTCCAACTCCAAACCTATTATGAAATTTGCCCTAATCATGTTTCATCCTAAACAGTGAGGTTAACTTGCTCAAACATGCATGAAAATGGTACAGATGGATTCCTTGAATTTTTCTGATAATTTTCATATATAATTTATTTCATTTGGAGTTATGGTTGATTTTCTATGATTTTTAGAAGTTTATACTAATTTCTGGAATTTTCTGAATAAACTTAAATCCAGAAAGTGCTTTACTGCGTCAGCATGACCTCATAGTGACGTCAGCAGGTCAACGGCTCGGTCCAGGTCAAACCTGACGTGTGGGGTCCACACGTCAGTGACACAGTTAACTAACAAGGTTAACTAAAATTAAACTAAACCTAATCTAGTTTAGTTAAGGCCTGGGCCCACATGTCAGAGGCTAATTAAAACTAACCAAATTAATTAACACTAACCTAGGTTAATTAGCAGGGCTAGCCCCACGCGTCAGTGAACCAGGGTGGTCAAACCCTGGTCAGACGGGGTCAAACCCCTGGTCAACCGGGGCTAAACCACCGGCGTTTAGCCGCCGGCGATGACCAGAAGCGGCGGAGGGCCGCGGGAACGGGCTCTGGGGCCCCGTTCGCAGCGTGGTTGGGCTCGTTCGAGAGCCCAAACCAACGCGCGTCGGATGGTGGCGCCAGCCGGGACTGGGGCGGCCGGAGGCGACGGCGGGGAGCTCGGGCGCGGCGGCCGGAGCTCGGGCGTGCTCGGGTTCGGCGCTGGGATACACAACAGGGGAGTGGGGAGGGGCTACGGCCTCCTGGGAGTGTGGCAAACGCGGTGACGCGCTAGGTTTCGAGCCCGCGTTGCTGTGGCCCACGACGACGGCGTCGCTGGCGGAGCCGAGTGCTCGGGCTCGGTGGAGATGGCGGCTAGGGGGCGCAACCAAGGCGTAGAGGAGGGGGGTTAGGGGCAGGGGCTTACGTTGAGTCTTCCGGTGCAGACGGCGGGGCCGGGGAGGTGTCGGAGTGAGCGAGGCGGCGAGGTGAATCTCCGGCGACCCGAGGAGGATGAAGGGGTCGGGGATGGTGCTTCGAGGCGTCCGACGTCATGTGGCTCGGCGGAAAGGACCGGGGCGTCACGGCGGAGCTCGGGGACGCGTCGGAGAGGCTCGGAGGTGGCTCTGGCCGCGGGGGAGCTCGTCGGCGGCGACGGCTGCGTTCGGTCGCGCGTGTGAGAGAGAGACAGAGGAGGGGATGAGGGCGAGGGAGAGTGCGAGAGAGGTCGGGGGATGCGTGGCGTCGCGAGGGAGGGCGAGAGCGACGAGGAGGCAGGCAGGGAGGCAGGAGGTGGCCGGAGCGTGGCCGGCGCGCGGCGAGCACGCACCCCTGCCTTCTGGCGCGAGGTAGGGGGTGACTGGCGCTGGCAGTCGGCTGGGCCGGCACAGTGTCGGGCCAGCAGTGGACCAGGTAAGCTCTCTCTCTTCTTTGTTTTCTAAATTGTTTCTGTTTTCTATTTTTCTGCAATTGTTTTGGGTTTAGTTTTAACACCAAACCATTTTATGAAATCCTGAAAATAATTATGTAGCTAGAACTAAAATATGCAAAACCACATAAAATGTTCCAGAATTATTGGACATATATTAATTATATAAAGAATATATATCCAATGCAAATAGTTATTGAATTAATTCAAAGGCCCAAAATAAATGTTTCTGAGATACCAAAAACATTGGTTTGAATTTTACCTCTTGCCAATATTTTCAGAGACTAAGAGGAACATTTTCTTGGACTTCTTTGAAGACATTTTAATGTTGATTATTTTTGAACTGGTTTCTGAGGGTTTCAACAAACCTCAATTCAACTTTCAGAAATTTTAGACATGATGTGAGTCAGATGCAACATTTCATGTACTCTAGGGCTGTGCACCAAAGTTGTTTGAAAAATCACATGTGTGTCCTTGGGTGAATTTCTAGGTCCCATGCAAGAAATGGGAATGAAATTCAAACATCTGGGCATCGTGGCTCGGCCGGAAAAGATTGAGAAACTTGGTTTTTAATTCCTGTAAATCCAAAACACGCCTGAAAATCATGAAACTTGGCATGGTGTCATGACATGGCACCAACATGCTTGTGGTAATTTTTTTGTCCGATTTGCGAAGGCGCACACATTAACAATCAAAGTCATTTTGGAACAAGTGCTGTCACGTTACAAATCAGGAAACACAAGTATTATTGAAACCATGGGCGTTCTACTTACCAATTACGTGCGCCACGCGTCCCCTTTTTTTATTGGCTAGGAGGTGTCGTGCGGGGTAGCTATTTGAGTACGGAGGTGCGATCAGACCCCTACGCGTGCTCATCGGGAGGAGAGCCCTTTTGACCGCTACGCGCACCTCCCTCCCAACGTCTCCCATTAATGGCGCCCGAGCACCTGTTCTACGGCGTGGCTATATGTCTCACTGGACTAGATTTAAGAGAGAAAAATGAAAATCTGAAAAGAAAGTTTTGCACGGATCTTGATGTAAGATCTGACGGACCTATATAGCATCGACTGCGACTTATAGCAAGCATGATGAATATAAGGATGATGACAGTGGATAATAATTGTCTTACATATTTAGGAACATAATTAAAAAAAGCCACATGCGGCAACGCCCGAAATACAAAAGGCAAAAGAAGAAGGAAGACAACGATCTTGGCTCGCTGATCTCTACTTTCTTGATGTGTTGCTGCAGGCCGCAGGAACTAGTCTCCGCGGCGAGCGGCGAGCTCTTTCTTGTCCTCAAGATGCTGCTTGAGAGCATCCACGGATTCCTCCACCAGCCTTCTGCGCTCGATGCTAGCATGGCATTCTCGTCCATAAGTTTCTCGACGATGACGCCGGTCCTCTTCAACAAGGCAGTGGTCTGCTCCTGCTGCTCCGACACTTCCGACGATCTTCGCCCTCAGCAGGTCGCTCGGCCGGAGCTTCGCATTGCTCTCATTTAGTTCGGATGACGTGTAGACTGTTCAAACGAGGCTTTCAGGTCATCCTAACCTCGCCCACCTGAGATCTGATCCATCTGCCTAAGGACGAGGGCACGCATGCGCCTGTAAGAGTCCTCGCTGCCCGCGAGACATTTGGACGCCGCGACGCGGGACGGACATCGTATATCGTATGACGATGTGCGGTTCCCACACTTGGCGTAGTAGATGGATGGTTATGGAGTAGCAGACTGGGAGGAGAGATCGTAGAGCGACTGATTCGTCATCATGATGTCAGCAGGGACTGCGAGTCGCGTAATAACAGATGACAACGAGAGTGAGTGTATAGTAATTCTCACGGCAAAGATGTGGAGTGTGACTCTACGTATTACGTTAGATTTACTAGAGACACTGTATTAGAGTGAGAGTCACGTAGCTGTATGTGACTATCGGTCAGATGTATTAGGCAGTTAATCCAGCAGCAGAGTTAGACACTGTGTGGAGATAGGTATAGAGAGTATATCTTGGGTGTCTGCGTATGAGTGAGAGGCGATGAACTGCAGGAACTCTCGCTCTGTGGTGTCGCGCGCGAGACTCACACGTGGCTATGCAGACGAGAAATCCTGGAGGATTGTGCGAGCTGTTAAACAGTCATGGTGGGTGATTCTGTGTGAGTGACACATCATTTATAGACTTCTAGTGGAGCATGGTCATATATAAGTGCAGTGCGATGGGACAGTCGATCATAAGTATATCGTGAGGCTCACACACTCGCTCGAGCATGCTCGACGCGGCCATGGTCACACGGAGGATAGATGTGTGAGAGAGATTGACTCAGCAGATGAGGACGTATACGCGGGATTGGAGTCGAAGTGGCCTCTCTGCAGGATCACTCATCACAGTGAGTGCAGTGTCGCGGATTTGAGAGGAGTCATGCGTCGGGTTGGTGGAATATATTATAATATGAGGGCTCTCGATTTCTCGCGTGTGTAGTGAGAGCGGTGGTGGCACGCTTCGATACAGATGATATCGTGTGAGTGTATTCAGCTGTATATGTGTTAGCGCAGAGTGCTGAGAGAGACGCTACATAGGCACACAGTGAGAGTGTGACAGCTAGATAAGTGTTCTCACACTCGCTGCGCACGAACTCGTGTGGATGAGTTGAGCATATGAGGTTATCTCTATGCAGGGACTAGAGAAGTAACCGTGCCATATGACAGTCAGTGCGTTAGATATAACGTGAGGTGCCCATGGTGCGACGAGTATAGGAGTGGGACTGAAGACTTCTGTATAGTTGCGTATACTAGTAGTCATATGTCTTGATCGGCTGCACATACTTTTCTTCTTTTTGTTCTATCAAAAATTCATCTATGAACGTATATGCTATACTGTATGCCCCCGATTTCAATCGTACACTAATCATACACGCAAACGTGTACGATCAAGATCAGGGACTCACGGGAAGATATCACAACACAACTCTACAAATAAAATAAGTCATACAAGCATCATATTACAAGCCAGGGGCCTCGAGGGCTCGAATACAAGAGCTCGATCATAGACGAGTCAGCGGAAGCAACAATATCTGAGTACAGACATAAGTTAAACAAGTTTGCCTTAAGAAGGCTAGCACAAACTGGGATACAGATCGAAAGAGGCGCAGGCCTCCTGCCTGGGATCCTCCTAAACTACTCCTGGTCGTCGTCAGCGGGCTGCACGTAGTAGTAGGCACCTCCCGAGTAGTAGTAGTAGTAGTAGTAGTAGTAGTAGTAGTCGTCATCAACGGTGGCGTCTGGCTCCTGGACTCCAACGTCTGGTCGCAGCAATCGGATATAGGAAGGGGGAAAAGGGGGAGAAAGCAACCATGAGTACTCATCCAAAGTACTCGCAAGCAAGGAGCTACACTACATATGTATGCATTGGTATCAAATGGAAAAGGGGTATCATATGTGGACTGAACTGCAGAATGCCAGAATAAGAGGGGGATAGCTAGTCCTGCCGAAGACTACACTTCTGGCCACCTCCATCTTGCAGCATGTAGAAGAGAGTAGATGGTAAGTTCACCAAGTAGCATCGTGTAGCATAATTCAAATTTTAACTACAAGCACATGCTCCAGTGCACCAAAGTTGTTTGAAAAACCACATGTGTATCCTTGGGTGAATTTCTAGGTCCCATGCAAGAGATGGGAATGAAATTCAAACATCTGGGTGTCGTAGCTCGGCCGGAAAGATTGAGAAGCTTGGTTTTTTAATTCCTGTAAATCCAAAAGACGCGTGAAAATCATGAAACTTGGCATGGTGTCATGACATGGCACCAACATGCTGCGGTAATTTTTTTGGTTGAATTGGGACAAGCTTTGGTGTAAGCTTCTTGCAAATCGGAGCTTCCGTCAAGAAGGCTCGTGGTTCCGAGAGGGAACGTGCCACCTCCGTGTGTGAAACGACATGCGTACACTGCCTTCTCCCGCCTTTATTTTTTTACACATGCAAATTAGACCAAATAGAAGTATCGTGCTAAATTTTGGAATTATTCCGAGTTCATTTGTCCTTTTTTATACATTAATTCAGTTTCTGCGCATTTAATGTGCATAATTCAAATTTGAACTACAAGCTCAGCCTCAAGTGCACCAAAGTTGTTTGAAAAACAACATGTGTGTCCTTGGGTGAATTTCTAGGTCCTATGCAAGAGATGGGAATGAAATTCAAACATCTGGGTGTCGTGGCTCGGCCGGAAAGATTGAGAAACTTGGTTTTTTAATTCCTGTAAATCCAAAACACGCCTGAAAATCATGAAACTTGGCATGGTGTCATGACATGGCACCAACATGCTGCGGTAATTTTTTGGCCGAATTGGGACAAGCTTCGGTGTAAGCTTGTTGCAAATCGGAGCTTCCGTCAAGAAGACTCGTGGTTCCAAGAGGGAACGTGCCACATTCGTGTGCGAAACGACATACGTACACTGCCTTCTCCCGCCTTAATTTTTTTACATAGGCAGATTAGACCGAATAGAAGTATCATGCTAAATTTTGGAATTATTCCGGGTCCGTTTGGCATTTTTTATAAATTAATTGAGTTTATGCGCATTTAATGTGCATAATTCAAATTTGAACTACAAACACAGGCTCCAGTGCACCAAAGTTGTTTGAAAAACCACATGTGTGTCCTTGGGTGAATTTCTAGGTCCTATGCAAGAGATGGGAATGAAATTCAAACATCTGGGCGTCGTGGCTCGGCCGAAAAGATTGAGAAACTTGGTTTTTTAATTCCTGTAAATCCCAAACATGCCTGAAAATCATGAAACTTGGCATGGTGTCATGACATGGCACCAACATGTTGTGGTAATTTATCTGTCCAATTTGCCAAGCGCACACATTAACAAACAACAAAGTCATTTTGGAACAAGTGCTATCATGTTACAAATCAGAAACACAAGTATTATTGAAACTGTGGGTGTTCTACTTACCAATTACGTGCCGCCACACGTCCCCTTTTTTATTGGCTAGGAGGTGTCGTGCGGGGTAGCTATTTGAGTACGGGAGTCGTGCGATCAGACCCCTACGCTTGCTCATTGGTAGGAGAGCCCTTTGACCGCTACCCGTCGCGCACCTCCCTCCCAACGTCCCCATTAATGGCGCCCAAGCACCTGTTCTACGGCGTGGCTATATGTCTCATTGGACTAAGATTGAAGAGAGAAAAATGAAAATCTGAAAAGAAAGTTCTGCACGGATCTTGATGTAAGATCTGACAGACCTATATAGCATCGACTGCGACTTATAGCAAGCATGATGATTATAAGGACGATGACAGTGGATAATAATTGTCTTACATATTTAGGAACATAATTAAAATAAGCCACATGAGGCAACGCCCAAAATACATAAGGGCAAAAGAAGGAAGACAATGATCTGGCTCATTGATCTCTACTTTGTTGATGTGTTGCTGCAGGCCGCAGGAACCAGTCTCCGCGGCGAGCGGTGATGAGCTCTTTCTTGTCCTCAAGATGCTGCTTGAGAGCATCCACGGATTCCTCCACCAGACTTCTGCGCTCGATGCGCAGCATGGCATTCTCGTCCATAAGTTTCTCGACGATGACGCCGGTCCTCTTCAGCAAGGCAGTGCTCTGCTCCTGCTGCTCCACACTTCCGACGATCTTCGCCCTCAGCAGGTCACGCTCGGCCCGGAGCTTCGCATTGCTTTCATTTAGTTGCCGGATGACGTCGGTAGACTGTTCAAACAAGGCTTTCAGGTCATCCTGCAACCTCGCCCACCTGGAGATCTGATCCATCTGCCTAAGGACGAGGGCACGCATGTGCCTATAAGAGTCCTCGCCTGCCCGCGAGACATTTTCCTAGGCCGCCGCGGCGCAGGAGGACATCTCTGCTGCATTCGCGGCATGGTGGGACATCTCTTCTGCTTCCGCGGCGCGGCCGGACCAGTCTGCTGCATCGACGGCACGGTGGGACCTTCGTGCTGCTTCGGCGGCGCAACGGGACCTCTCTGCTACTACGGCCGTGCGGCGGGACATGTTGGCTGCTTTTGCAGCGAGGCGGGACATCTATCGTGCTTCCGCTTCCAGGCTCGCCTCTCCCTGGTGGCAATCTCTCTACCCAGAACTCACGCTGGCCATGGCAGACGCAAGGGAACGATGATGAATGAGTTGTTTGTTTTTGTGGATGAGGAGTTGAGGAGGAATGTGCAGTCATCTTGGAGTAGTAGTATTTATAACCGAGTATAATATGCTCCTATGTGGGAAACCGTTTAGGTTTTAATCGCTGTGAACAGGTTTGCAATTTGGATTATGATGGGACGCATGCTCAAAATTTACTGACGGTTATTAGTGCGACACTATTCTCGGAAGGCGTAACGTGGGCACGTACGTCTTCTCGGCCACGTACGTGGCGTTTGCACCATAGGGTGCACCGCAATAGGCAATGTCAGCACACGTCTTGTTCCAACAACCATGCACGCTCTTTATTACCATCGTACACGCTTCTTTTAATTAGAATGTGTGTGCTCGTCTAGCGCACACACATTGATCTATCTAACTGTTTCAGTTTGTTGTGGCTAATCACAAACAGTTCATCCATGTGAAGTGTATGCCATCAATAGCAGACACTTTGATCCGGCTGACCCGTTTCTGTTCTGTTGCCTAATCGCAAACAGTTAATCCTTCTGAAGCGTATGCCCTCAATCACACACACCTTGATCTGGCTGACCGTTTCTTTTGTGTTGCCTAATCACAAACAGTTCATCCGAGTGAACCGTATGCTCTATATCTGTGACGCCCCCGATTCAATCATACACTAATCATACACGCAAACGTGTACGATCAAGATCAGGGACTCACAGGAAGAAATAACAACACAACTCTACAAATAAAATAAGTCATACAAGCATCATATTATAAGCCAGGGGCCTCAAAGGCTCGAATACAAGAGCTCGATCATAGACGAGTCAGCGGAAGCAACAATATCTGAGTACAGACATAAGTTAAACAAGTTGCCTTAAGAAGGCTAGCACAAACTGGGATACAGATCGAAAGAGGCGCGGGCCTCCTGCCCAGGATCCTCCTAAACTACTCCTAGTCGTCGTCAGCGGGCTGCACGTAGTAGTAGGCACCTCCCGAGTAGTAGTAGTCGTCATCGAACGGTGGCGTCTGGCTCCTGGACTCCAACGTCTGGTCGCAGCAATCGGATATAGGAAAGGGGAAAAGGGGGAGAAAAGCAACCGTGAGTACTCATCCAAAGTACTCGCAAGCAAGGAGCTACACTACATATGTATGCATTGGTATCAAATGGAAAGGGGTATCATATGTGGACTGAACTGCAGAATGCCGGAATAAGAGGGGGATAGCTAGTCCTGTCGAAGACTACGCTTCTGGCACCTCCATCTTGCAGCATGTAGAAGAGAGTAGATGGTAAGTTCACCAAGTTGCATCGTGTAGCATAATCCTACCCGCCAATCCTCTCCTCGTCGCCCTGTTAGAGAGTGATCACCGGGTTGTATCTGGCACTTGGAAGGGTGTGTTTTATTAAGTAATCGGTTCTAGTTGTCATAAGGTCAAGGTACAACTCCAAGTCGTCCTGTTACCGAAGATCATGGCTATTCGAATAGATTAACTTCCCTGCAGGGGTGCACCACATTTCCCAACATGCTCGATCCCCTTTGCCCGGACACACTTTCCTGGGTCATGCCCGGCCTCGGAAGATCAACACTTCGCAGCCCTACCTAGGCACAATAGAGAGGTCAGCACGCACGTCTAAATCCTATGGTGCAGGGCTCTGGGCCCATCGCCCATTGCACACCTGCACGTTGCGAGGGCGGACAGAAGCAGACCTAGCCTACCAGGCGTTCCAGTCCAATCCGGTGCGCGCCACTCAGTCGCTGACGTCACGAAGGCTTTGGCTGATACCACGACGTCGAGTGCCCATAACTGTTCCAGCGTAGTTGGTTAATGCGTATAGGCCAGTAGCCAGACTCAGATCAAATACCAAGATCTCGTTAAGCGTGTTATTTTCAAATAACCATGGACGCTGACCAGGGCCAGGCCCACCTCTCTCCTAGGTGGACTCAACCTACCCTGTAGCTCCGCCACAAAGATCCACTCAGAGGGCCGTCGGGACAAACGTCCTTTCGGACCCAATCCGTGAATCGCTCGCGGGTACTCCTACGAGCCGACCCGTCTTTAATCACCACAAGTATCATATATTATGTATATAAGTATTTAACCGTGACGACTCCCGAGTGATCACGCCCCGATAGTATAGCAGGGCAGACGGACAAGAATGTAGGGCCACTGATGGTAAACTAGCATCCTATACTAAGCATTTAGGATTGCAGGTAAGGAATCAACAGCTGTAGCAACAATGACAGGCTATGCTTCAGAATAGGATTAACGGAAAGCAGTAACATGCTACACTACTCTAATGCAAGCAGTAGAGAGAAGAGTAGGTGATATTTGGTGATCAAGGGGGGGTGGCTTGCCTGGTTGCTCTGGCAAGAGAGAGGGGTCGTCAACACCGTAGTCGTACCGGATAGCAGCGGCGTCAGTCTCGTAGTCTATCAAAGAGAAGAGGGGGAAGAAACAATAAATATTAAGCAAACAAATGCATAGCGATGCATGACATGACAAGTAGCGGTGCTAGGGGTGCCCTAACGCGGTATGAGGTGGTACCGGTGAAGGGGGAAACATCCGGGAAAGTATCCCCGGTGTTTGGCGTTTTCAGACAGATGAACCGGAGGGGGAAAGTTGTGTGTTTGCTAGGCTAGGGGTGTGTGACGGACGAACGGGCTGCGTACCCGGATTCGTCTCGTCATTCTGAGCAACTTTCATGTACAAAGTTTTTTCATCCGAGATATGGTTTGTTTTATATGATTTTTCTAAGTTTTAAATGATTTTCTAAATTTCTGGATTTAATTTAATTCGAAATACTAAATGAGAAAACTGCTATGTGTACTTAGAGGGTAACAAGCCTCTTAGTATGACAGGTGGGGGTCCAGGGGTCTAGTCAATAGTGCAGTCAAAAGGTTGACCGGTCAAAGTTCGACTGGTCAACAGGATCAATGGACCCACATGTCATGGGGTGTAAAATTTAACTAGCACTAAATAAATCTAACAGGGCCTTTTAACCAATTTTATTTAAGTTACTTAGGGTGTTGGGTCCCATATGTCAGTGTGGCATTAGTTAAATCAGTTAGCATTTTAGTTGATTAACGGGACGGGGCCCGGTTGACAGTGAGAGAGGGAAAGGTGATTAGCGCCCTAATTAAGCTGGTTAGGCCGGCGGTTAGCTGGAGCATAGCAGCGTTGGCCGTCTGGCCAACTCCGGTGTCGGGAGGGCGCGCAGCTAGGCGTGTTAGAACGCCCCCGGAGAGGCGAGTGGGGTGGTGCCCACGGTTCGTGCCAAGGCCGCCGAAGTCGCCGGCAGTGAGCACGACCGTGACGGCTGCAGAGAAGCGGCCAGCGGACGAGCGGCAGTGGCGGAGCTCGCGAGCAAGGGTGGGGGTACGGCCATGGCGGGCGCAGGGGCTCGCGGTGAGCGTGGTTTGCGGCGAGCGAGCGCGGCCACGGTGCTGGGACGGAGGGGGAGCGGAGGGGACGACAGGGAGCTCACAACAAGGGGTCGGGGAAGCGTTCAGGGAGGCCGGCGGTTGCCCTGGCGGCGAGCAGCAGCTAGGGATGAGGCGGAGGACGAGCAGCTCGGGCGCGAGGTGCGACGGAGGAGCTCGAGCAGGGGGGTTGCTGTAGCGCTACTGGAGGAGGCCAAGTAGAAGAGGCGGCGACGCCATGGCCCTCCGCTGAGTAGAGGATGGCGCAAGGAGCTCCTCTCCCTGGCGCGATATGTGCATGCAGGTGTGGGAGAGGACGAGGGAAAGTGAGAGAGGGGGAGAAGGGGATCGAGCAGAGCGTTCTGTGATTCGTGTGCGTGTGGCGGCGCACGGGAGGGAACGAGGGCATCGGGAGGTGAGGGCTAGGGTTAGAGCGGGGGTGGCTGGGCTACCTCGGCCCATTATGGCCTAAGGCCCAGTGGGGAGGTAGGGGTTTTCTTTGTTTTAACATTTTGCTTGTTTTGACTTTTCTTTTCTTTTATTTATATTTTCTGTTTTATTTCTAGTTATGCATTAATTTTAGTTTAGGAAAATATGACAAAAGCTCCTAAATTAACATTTCAGAAAAACCCACAGCCATAATATGTTTTACTCCAAAATAAAACAGTTTAGCATTTTATAAAATACCAAAGGCATTTAAATAATATTTTCACTACTGCTTCATTCATTTTAGAGTATTTGAACATTTTATAAAAGTGTGGTTGCTCCACTATAATTACCTATGCATTATTTGTCACCTCTAGAACAATTTAGTCTTGATATTTGAAAACTTTTGTTGTTTGCCTGATTTTGAATTTGAATTCGAATCGGTTTCAAACTAACACGAGATTAGCAACAGTAATCGAGGTGTCGTGACATCATTAGCAGAGGATCACTGTAGCTTAATTATCCGGGCGTCACAATTCTCCTCCACTACAAGAAATCTTGTCCCGAAATTTAAGAGGTAGTGAAAGGGGGAAGGTTTGGTTACGAATCTAGCGGGTCTTCTCATCCTGGCTTGCTCTTCTCGAAGAGGCCGGTCCAATACATTGATGTCTTCATTTCCCTGCTTCAGGTCATCATGATGAAGTCGGCGTCCTTTCTTCAGGAACTCCATCACTTACGAAAGAATAAAGGGTGGGCATTCCAGGAGAACAGACCTCTGCAAGGTCGACTATCTAGTCAATAACATCGAGGAAGTTGGTGGAAGTAACTCTCAAATTGAAACTTACGAAAATATCGAGAGCGAAGTAAGGAGGTATCATGGGAAGTTTCGAGCGGGCAGGCAATCGTTCGATGCCTAAAACAGGGCGTGAAAAGGGGTTCAAAGCAATGGGAATAAGTATTGTGTCTGATACCAGAATTGATGATCTCTCGGAAGGTGGCTCGTGAGTCACATACGAGGCCAAGTGCGAGGAATTAACTTTGGAAACCGGGGGTGTATATGAGAGTCAGGTTTCGACCATGTGGAACTGTGGGTTATGGGCCCACCATGTGGGTTAAAATAGGGAGGGTGATGTCATCTTGCATGGTTATGATAGCAAGGCATGTCAGAAAATAGTCTGTCAGTTATGTCGCCAACAATGTCGGTACCAAGGGCGAGGGACGAAGAGAACCATATTCCTGCTCGTTGAACGAGGCGGGCCAATAGGCAAAGTTCTCGTCCATCGGTGGCTACTGGAATGTTATCAACATAGTAACAGGGTCTTGCTGACAGAATTGTACACCGAGGTGTTTACATAAGTAGGAGAATATTACTGCTTATGTCATATAGATCACAAGAAAGGTTAAACAAAACAACGGAAAGGAAAAGGTGTTTATCGGATTAACAGAACAATGGAAAGGAAAATGTGTTTAGCCACATATTTCAAGGGTATATCCTTCCCAAGGATAAGCAGAGCATGGTATCCATGATCGGATTGAAAGTAGAAAACCATTTAGGTAAGGGGAGAGGAATTTCATGACATTACCCATACAACAGTGTTTGGATAATTGATAAAGATAATTTGGCATTGTGCTTCAAATGCCCTTATTGTAGATCGGAGTACCACAGACATGCTTCAACATAGTATTGACATGGTCATCAGGTAAAGATCAGACTTTGGATACACAAAGGATCCACCAGGGACGACTTATAGAATAAGTCTTACAATTTCCTCATGGAAGAATGGATAACCTCGCAGAAAAGGAAACTATAACAATAGGTCCTCCGGCCAGGTGTGCTAGGCATGACACCACCTTACCGGGTCATATAAAGACCAATGTAATAACTCTTGGAAATATGTTCCAACCATCATATTTGACCGAGATTCAGATCTAATCGGTGTCAGGATACCTCGGACTCAGGATGCCTAAGAAAGAAAAGGTGCAAGCAATTGACGAAATGACAATATAAGATTCTCGGTCAATGAACTATGGAAGCAAGTTCCAAAACAAGAGTTCATCATTAAACCAAGGACAGGATGAGGAGGTGGTTGGCGGAATCAATGACAATTCCTCGAGATTACCAACAAGATGGATTCCACAATTATGTGAACAAGGAAATAACATTTGTCTGATCAAATGATATAATGATGTATACTCGAGGAAAACATCAATTAAACATTGGTTGAAAGGTGCACCCAAAATATGGGATTAGGTTGCATGATCAAGGTTAGAATGGTGTTTCATTAACCAATGGTCTAAGACTGAACTGTCGAAAATTAACTTCAAAGTGATAAGGTTGCTAGAAATACAGAATCCAAGCGGCACCGTTCACTTGTTGGTACCCCGGTTAGAATCAACACGGGAACCAAGAAAGGATGGTGATGGAGAACTATCATTATTTCAAGAATTCGTAAAAGGTGAAGCAATCCTCACCACATCCTTTGACATAAAAGCCAGTAATACTTAGAATCATAACATAAGTTGGATAGAAAGGACCTCTAGGTACAACAGAAACAGGATCAAGTTTTTGTTGGGGGGAAGGCAAGAATGTTGTCGATGGTAACACAATTCATTGAGGGGCCAGGATGTTATTTCTCATCATGAATTTGATTGGTATTCTGGAAGGAGTCAAAATGTTGATGATGATCACGACAAATTTTGTCGAGAGGCTCCACGAAGATGTAATCGATCGGCGATGACATCAAGTCAAAGGAATGATGAAGCGAAATGTTAATGGATCCAAGGGTACGACACAAACTCCAAACCAAGCTTGCTGTCCAAAGCGAAATGATATGATGACGAAGATCGACGTAAGCTTAGCTCATCGTCGAAAGTTGTGCTCCGGGATTAAGAACCAGGTAGCACAGTTAAAATCATCACGATACTGATATAGCCGATTAGGCTAGAATTGACGTGATCAAATACAAACTCGTAAGTAAAGAAGATTACTAATAGTTGTTTAATCATGATGCGGACTCGATTCAGTTATCGGTGTCCTTGAGCGTTTAATAACCCAGAGCCCATGAAAAAATTGAATCAATGAGAATGTAGTACTTGATGGAGAACTCATAAGAAGTTATGCAGTTCCGTGATAATCTAGAGATACCAGTGTGTAATACTCGGCGACAGATCAAAGTAGAGGTTGGACTGGGGTATTGACTTGCAAAAGACAAGTGCTTTAACTTGTCCGAGAAATGGGATCAAAGAGAAATCATGGTCGGAACCACGATTGCATAGGATCAATTCACATATACCAGATGATATTATATTAACGAAATAGTTATTATTACAAGAAGCTTCCATGATAGGATATACATCATGTCCATGGGCATGAACACAAAGTTCAAGGTCGACTCCCACTTCTTCAATGTATAGCCTCTCATTCACCTCTCGCTTTTCGAAAATGACATTAGTTGTTGAAAGTTTTACCTGGTGCAATACCAGATAAGTATGACCCGTGAAATCTTCCGGGTTCACACAGATTAAGGAAGGCATAGGTTCAACCCACTGGGGCATCTTAGGAACCGATACCACAAACTTTGGAGTAAATAGTACAAGCTCAAAAGTAGAGTATGGTTATCAAAGCAGAGGATACAAATTCCCAAAGGCATTATATATCAGGGAAAGAACTTCTCGAGGTTTTTGTATATGAAGGACATTGTCGGATGATATTTCAACAAAGGATCCGACGGTCCATAGCGAAGCTGATGTGAGTATCAGCACACAACCAGAGGAAGAAACAATGCGAAGGCATTGGATTATAGAAGCAATTGGCTAATTCAAAGCCCTCATGTAAAGGAATTATGATTTCCAAATCAGACGATCAGAAGCAAATGCTCTGATTTAGGATGGATAAGTTGAGTAAACTTAGGGGTAAAATCGACAACAAGTTGATTGGTCGAGATTTAGCTCACGTTTAAAATGACATCTGAGCCGAAAGGATGAATTCTAGGATCTGATTGAGGATTGCGAGCATTCGCAACCATATTGGATCAAAGAATCAAAATGACAATGACAAGGGATGCCAATAATGATTACGAGACTTATGGGATTAACCATAATGCAAGCAAGCAAGAATTTCAAGGGCAATAAGCTGCTAAGGATTTTTGGAAGATCGAATATTATTTCGAAGACCTTAGTGAAACACATAAACAACTGGGGATGAGCGGATACTCGGTAGGTGCGAGAAATTATCCATAGGGGCATTCAGGCGGCAAAGAACTATAAGGCGGTAGGCATAAAGTATTCTCGGAACAATAGAGAGAATTTTGGGGTATCTTGCAATAACAAGATCAGCTAGGAATAAAAGTAAGGACGGCTGGTGTATGTATTTATCCATAGGGATATTTCGGTGGTAGGGAATTGCAAAGGCGACGGGCACAAAGTCTCAAGAGAACATCGGAGAGTATCTTCGGAATCTTCTGGTGCAGCATGCGATCATCTGTGATAAGGGGCTCTCCGGGAGAAAGTAGTCACGAGAACCTAGAGTCAGATTTAGTAAAATCATTTAACCCGAATAGAAGAGAGATCAGAGTCCCAGAGTATAGACGAGGAGTAAAAGATCCTAATACCACCCAATGGTGACGTGGGCCCGTAAGTCGCACAACCATGTTAGTAAAAGTTTTTCAAAGACTAGACTCAACTCCGGCCAAGGAGTGTGGAAGGGGGATTCCTATAGGCAGTCGGCTCTGATACCAACTTCTGACGCCCCCGATTCAATCGTACACTAATCATACACGCAAACATGTACGATCAAGATCAGGGACTCATGGGAAGATATCACAACACAACTCTACAAATAAAATAAGTCATACAAGCATCATATTACAAGCCAGGGGCCTCGAAGGCTCGAATACAAGAGCTCGATCATAGACGAGTCAGCAAAAGCAACAATATCTGAGTACAGACATAAGTTAAACAAGTTTGCCTTAAGAAGGCTAGCAAAAACTGGGATATAGATCGAAAGAGGCGTAGGCCTCCTGCCTGGGATCCTCCTACACTACTCCTGGTCGTCCTCAGCAGGATGCACGTAGTAGTAGGCACCTCCCGAGTAGTAGTAGTCGTCATCGACAGTGGCGTCTGGCTCCTGGACTCCAACGTCTGGTCGCGGCAATCGGATATAGGAAAAGGGAAAAGGGGGAGAAAAGCAACCGTGAGTACTCATCCAAATTACTCGCAAGCAAGGAGCTACACTACATATGTATGCATTGGTATCAAATGGAAAAGGGGTATCATATGTGGACTGAACTGCAGAATGCCAGAATAAGAGGGGGATAGCTAGTCCTGCCGAAGACTACGCTTCTGGCCACCTCCATCTTGCAGCATGTAGAAGAGAGTAGATGGTAAGTTCACCAAGTAGCATCGTGTAGCATATTCCTACCCGGCAATCCTCTCCTCGTCGCCCTGTTAGAGAGCGATCACCGGGTTGTATCTGGCACTTGGAAGGGTGTGTTTTATTAAGTAACCGGTTCTAGTTGTCATAAGGTCAAGGTGCAACACCAAGTCATCCTGTTACCGAAGATCATGGCTATTCGAATAGATTAACTTCCCTGCAGGGGTGCACCACATTTCCCAACACGCTCGATCCCCTTTGCCCAGACACACTTTCCTGGGTCATGCCCGGCCTCGGAAGATCAACACGTCGTAGCCCTACCTAGGCACAATAGAGAGGTCAACACGCCAGTCTAAATCCTATGGCGTAGGGGTCTGGGCCCATCGCCCATTGCACACCTGCACGTTGCGAGGGCGGCCGGAAGCAGACCTAGCCTAGCAGGCATTCCAGTCCAATCCAGCGCGCACTGCTCAGTCGCTGATGTCACGAAGGCTTCGGCTGATACCACAACGTCGAGTGCCCATAACTGTTCTCGCGTAGTTGGTTAGTGCGTAGAGGCCAGTAGCCAAACTCAGATCAAATACCAAGATCTCGTTAAGCGTGTTATTTTGAAATAACCACGGATGCCGACCAGGGCCAGGCCCACCTCTCTCCTAGGTGGTCTCAACCTACCCTGTCGCTCCGCCACAAAGATCCACTCAGAGGGCCGTCGGGACAAACGTCCTTTCGGACCCAATCCGTGAATCACTCACGGGTACTCCTACGAGCCGACCCGTCTTTAGTCACCACAAGTATCATATATTATGTATATAAGTATTTACCCGTGACCACCTCCCGAGTGATCACGGCCCGATAGTATAGCATGGCAGACGGACAAGAATGTAGGGCCACTGATGGTAAACTAGCATCCTATACTAAGCATTTATGATTGCAAGTAAGGTATCAATAGCTGTAGCAACAATGACATGCTATGCATCAAAATAGGATTAACGGCAAGCAGTAACATGCTACACTACTCTAATGCAAGCAGTAGAGAGAAGAGTAGGTGATATCTGCTGATCAATGGGGGGGCTTGCCTGGTTGCTCTGGCAAGAGAGAGGGGTCGTAGCAGCGGCGTCGGTCTCGTAGTCTATTGGAGAGAAGAGGGGGAAGAAACAATAAATATTAAGCAAACAAATGCATAGCGATGCATGACATGACAAGTAGCGGTGCTAGGGGTGCCCTAACGCGGTATGAGGTGGTACCGGTGAAGGGGGAAACATCCGGGAAAGTATCCCTGGTGTTTGGCGTTTTTGGAAAGATGAATCGGAGGGGTAAAGTTGCGTGTTTGCTAGGCTAGGGGTGTGTGATGGACGAACGGGCTGCGTATCTGGATTCGTCTCATCGTTCTGAGCAACTTTCATGTACAAAGTTTTTTCATGCGAGATACGGTTTGTTTTATATGATTGTTCAAAGTTTTAAATGATTTTCTAAATTTCTGGATTTAATTTAATTCGAAATACTAAATGAGAAAACTGCTATGTGTACCCAGAGGGTAACAAGCCTCTTAGTATGACAGGTGGGGGTCCAGGGGTCTAGTCAACAGTGCAGTCAAAAGGTTGACCAATCAAAGTTTGACTGGTCAATAGGGTCAATGGACCCACATGTCACGGGGTGTAAAATTTAACTAGCACTAAATAAATCTAACAGGGCCTTTTAACCGATTTTATTTAAGTTACTTAGGGTGTTGGGTCCCATATGTCAGTGTGGCATTAGTTAAATCAGTTAGCATTTTAGTTGATTAACGGGACAGGGCCCGGTTGACAGTGAGAGGGGGAAAGGTGATTAGCGCCCTAATTAAGCCCGTTAGGCCGGCGGTTAGCTGGAGCACGGCGGCGTTGGCCGTCCGGCCAACTCCGGCGTCGGGAGGGCGCGCGGCTAGGCATGTTACCCCCAGAGAGGCGAGTGGGGTGGTGCCCACGGTTCGTGCCAAGGCCGCCGAAGTCGCCGGCGGTGAGCACTACCGTGACGGCTGCAGAGAAGCGGCCAGTGGACGAGCGGCAGTGGCGGAGCTCGCGAGCGAGGGTGGGGGGTACGGCCACGGTGGGCGTAGGGGCTCGCGGTGAGCGCGGTCTGCGGCGAGCGAGCGCGGCCAAAGCGCTGGGACGGAGGGGGGAAGCGGAGGGGACGACAGGGAGCTCACAGCGAGGGGTCGAGGAAGCGTTCAGGGAGGCCGGCGGTTGCCCTGGCGGCGAGCAGCAGCTGGGGACGAGGCTGAGGACGAGCAGCTCGGGTGCGAGGTGCGACGGAGGAGCTCGAGCAGGGGGGTTCCTGTAGCGCTGCTGGAGGAGGCCAAGTAGCAGAGGCGGCGACGCCATGGCCCTCCGCCGAGCAGAGGATGGCGTGAGGAGCTCCTCTCCCTGGCGCGATATGTGCATGCAGGTGTGGGAGAGGACGAGGGAAAGCGAGAGAGGGAGAGAAGGGGATCGAGCAGACCGTTCTGTGATGTGTGTGCGTGTGGAGGCGCACGGGAGGGAACGAGGGCATCGGGAGGTGAGGGCTAGGGTTAGAGCGGGGGTGGCTGGGCTACCTCGGCCCATTATGGCCTAAGGCCTAGTGGGGAGGTAGGGGTTTTCTTTGTTTTAACATTTTGCTTGTTTTGACTTTTCTTTTATTTATATTTTCTGTTTTATTTCTAGTTATGCATTAATTTTAGTTTAGGAAAATATGACAAAAGCTCCTAAATTAACGTTTCAGAAAAACCCACCACCATAAAATGTTTTACTCCGAAATAAAACAGTTTAGCATTTTATAAAATACCAAAGGCATTTAAATAATATTTTCGCTACTGCTTCATTCATTTTAGAGTATTTCAACATTCTATAAAAGTGTGGTTTCTCCACTATAATTACCTATGCATTATTTGTCACCTCTAGAACAATTTAGTCTTGATATTTGAAAACTTTTGTTGTTTGCCTGATTTTGAATTTGAATTCGAATCAGTTTCAAACTAATGCGAGATTAGCAACAGTAATCGAGGTGTCGTGACATCATTAGCAGAGGATCACTGTAGCTTAATTATCCGGGCTTCACAATATCACACACGCCTTCATCAGGCTGCCCATTTCTTTTGTTCCGCCTCATCGCAAACAGTTCATTAGACTGAACCGTATGCCCTGGATCGCACACGCAACTTAAATCTGAACCGTGTTTGATGGCTCCGCCATCGCAAACGTTTTGCATCTTTTTTGACCGTTCTTTTACACCACCGTTTGCGATTATTGCATCGCACATAGTTTCGTCAAAGGGTCTCTGATCGTAGTGTCACGTTAGCAGCATCCTGCGGTAGTGTCTTATGGAATCAAATAAATTGTTTGCGATGTTATGCTTGGAATCTTTGTGAACTTTGTGATTTACTTGTTGCTCTAAGAACCCTAAAAACACCTTCCCTACCTATGTGAGTTTAATGATAATGAAATCTTATCTTCTTATGAAAATGATGTTTACAGTTACTATGATATCGAACAAATTGAAGAATTTGTTTCTTATAAGGGTGCTTATTAAGTTGCTTCTTTGATTGAAAAGTATGATATTACTCTCTATAAATCTAAAAAAATTGACATACTTAAATATTGCTATGAAAACAATGCTCATAATGCATATGGCAAAGAATTTAGAGAATGATCATTGCTTTGGAAGAAAATGATGATAAGCATGAATCTATAGATAATTATGATTCTGATGATTTGATTGAGATATCCTCCCTTGATGAAAGTGATGCTTGCTATTGTTATGGCCGTGATGCCATTATTAATAATGTTTATGGAGATGAAGTTGCTATACTTCCTTATGCTAAACATGAGATTGTTGCTATTACACCCATAATTGATAGTTCCTTGAATCAAAAGCATGGTCTCAATGATGTTATTATAAATTATGTTAATGTCAATTGTGCTAATAATATGCAAAACCCCAAGCTTGGGGATACTAGTTTTGCTATGTCCTCTACTTATTGCAATGATCATGATTGGGGTGATTCTTCTTTTGATCTTGAAAATTTATTTAAGCCTCATGATGAATATGTTTGCGATAATATTGAAAGTGGGTTTGGAAGAGTGTCTACTTTAAGTAAAAGTAATCCCACTATTTTGGAGGAGTGTCAACTTTGCATGCATGTGGATCATGAAGAGAATATTTTATGTAATAGTTAAATTGTTGAATTTGAATATGATCCCACATGTAATTATTATGAGAGAGGAAAATATGGTTGTAGAAATTTTCATGTTACTAAATTACCTCTCGTTATGTTGAGATTGCTATTGCTCCATTCTTCTTCCTTGCATATGCTAATTTTTCTTATAAGATGACTATGCATAGGAAGTATGTTAGACTTAGATGTGTTTTTCACATGCTATATGATGCTCTCTTCGTGTTTCAATTGTTATCTTTCATGTGAGCATCATTAAAATTACCAATGCCTAGCTAAAAGGCTTTAAAGAAAAGCGCTTGTTGGGAGGCAACCCAATTTTATTTTTGTGTTTTTTGTTTTGCCACTGTTTGGAATAAAAATACACATTATTACCTCTGTAGTAATTGTGTTTTGGTGTTTTAGTTAGTGTTTGTGCCAAGTAAGACCTTTGGGATGGCTTACAGTGATAGTTGATTTGATCTTGCTGAAAAACAGAAACTTCTGCGCCCAGTAAAATAATTTTCATTTTTAACAGAAGCATGATAAAATAATGATTCTTTTTGCACAAGATTGACATACAAATTTCCTATGTTGTCCTCATTTTTAGGAATTGTTGGAGTTACAGAAGTATTCTAAGTTTACAGATTTCTACAAACTGTTCTGTTTTAGACAGATTCTGTTTTCTATGTATTGTTTACTTATTTTGATGAATCTATGGGTAGTATCCGGGGGTATGAACCATGGAGAAGTTGGAATGCAGTATATATTACACCAATATAAATAAAGAATTAGTTCACAATAGTACCAAAAGTTGTGATTTATTTTCTTATACTAACGGATCTCATGAGTTTTCTGTTGAGTTTTGTGTTGTGAAGTTTTCAAGTTTTGGGTAAAGATTTGATGGACTATGTAATAAGGAGTGGCAAGAGCCTAAGCTTGGGGATGAAAAAGGCACCCCAAGTTAATATTCAAGGACAACCCAGAGCCTAAGCTTGGGGATGCCCCAGAAGGCATCCCCTCTTTCGTCTTCAATCTATCGGTAAATTTACTTGAGGATATATTTTTATTCACCACATGATATGTGTTTTGCTTGGAGCGTCTTGTATGATCTGAGTCTTTGCTTTTTAATTTGCCACAATCATCCTTGCTGTACACAACTTTTGATAGGGACACGCATGAATCGTGATTTATTAGAATACTTTATGTGCTTCACTTATATCTTTTGAGCTAGGCAATTTTGCTCTAGTGCTTCACTTATATCTTTCTAGAGCACGGCGGTTGTTTATTTTATAGAAATTATTGAACTCTCTTGCTTCACTTATATTATTTTGAGAGTCTATCTAAAGAGCATGGTAATTTGCTTTGGTTAAGAATTTAGTCCTAATATGATGGGCATCCAAGAGGGATATAATAAAACTTTCATATGAAGTGCATTGAATACTATGAGAAGTTTGATTCCTTATGATTGTTTTGAGATATAAAGATGGTAATATCAGAGTCATGCTAGTGAGTAATTGTGGATTGGTAGAAATACTTGTGTTAAAGTTTGTGATTCCCGTAGCATGCATGTATGGTGAACCGTTATGTGATGAAGTCGGAGCATGATTTATTTATTGATTGTCTTCCTTATGAGTGGCGGTCGGGGACAAGCGATGGTCTTTTCCTACCAATTTATCCCCCTAGGAGCATGCGTCTATTACTTTGTTTCGATAACTAATAAATTTTTGCAATAAGTATGTGAGTTCTTTATGACTAATGTTGAGTCCATGGATTATACGCATTCTCACCCTTTCACCATTGCTAGCCTCTCTAGTACCGCACAACTTTCGCCGGTGCATTAAACCCACCATCACCTTCCTCAAAACAGCCACCATACCTACCTATTATGGCATTTCCATAGCCATTCCGAGATATATTGCCATGCAACTTCCACCATTCCATTTATTACAACACGCTTCATCATTCTCATATTGCTTTGCATGATCATGTAGTTGACATCGTATTTGTGGCAAACCACCTTTCATTTTTTATACATGTTACTCTTGAGTCATTGCACATCCCAGTACACCGCCGGAGGCATTCATATAGAGTCATATATTTGTTCTAGTATCGAGTTGTAATTCTTGAGTTGTAAGTAAATAGAAGTGTGATGATAATCATTATTAGAGCATTGTCCCATGTGAGGAAAGGATGATGGAAGCTATGATTCTCTCACAAGTTGGGACAAGTCTCCGGACTTTACAAAAAATAAAAGAGGCCAAAGAATCCCACAAAAAAATAAAAGAGGCCAAAGAAGCCCACCAAAAAATGAGAGAAAAGAGAGAAGGGACAATGTTACTATCCTTTTTCCACACTTGTGCTTCAAAAGTACCACCATGGTCTTCATGACAGAGAGTCTCCTATGTTGTCACTTTCATATACTAGTGGGAAATTTTCATTATAAAACTTGGCTTGTATATTCCAATTATGGGCTTCCTCAAATTGCCCTAGGTCTTCATGATCAAGCGAGTTGGATGCACACTGTAACGACCCGAGACCGACGCTCCAGGTGCCTTCCATGTATTATGAGTTTCGCCATGTGTTTTATTTGTTTGTTGCATTCATCATGACATCATATGCATTGCATCCGCATGTTTTCATAAAATGTGTAGTCGTTCATAGTGCCGCTTCTCTATTTGTCTCCGTTCATCTTTTGTCAGGCCCTTGTCTTCATCGACCTCTCTCAGAACCCCTCGCGCGCGTTCAAAAGTTGTCCTGAACCCGAACCGCTCTGTTGTTACCGATGGGTCCGGATCATCCCCAAACATCCCTAAAATATCTTCGGTTATTGTTGGACTCCCTGACCCATTTATTCCGGACCGCCCGATCGCGATCGGAGGATCGAAATCATCTCCCATTTCCTATATATAGACCCCTAGTACATTTTTAGATCAAACCCTAAATCCTAGGACATTTGTCCCCCTAGCCGCCGCCACTGTCTTCCTCGGGATCTCATCCCAATCCAATCCACCAACCGAAGCCTCTGACCACCTCCCTTGTTCTCCGCGCCTCCTCCTTCCGCGACCCCGCGCCCGAGCTATTCTCCCTCCCGATGCCTCTTCCTCCTTGCTTAGCTCAAGCCCAAAGGAGAGGAGCTCCTTCTCTGCCCGGCGAACCTCGACGCCGAGCACCAGCAGGAACTGCTCGCCGTGCCCCCTCCTTGTTCCTTTCTCTCCCTCCTCTGGTTTCTCCCTCCGCTAAGCATGCTCTCTCTCTTTTGCTGAATCAGGGAACGCCATGGCCGCCTCCAACCTGAACTCCTCCTGTGCCCGCACCTACAGCCATGGATGCCTCAAGCTATAGGGCTTGCCTTGCCGCCCTTGCAACCTCGGCCTCGCCTTTGCGCCTCTGACGACTGGCCTCATCATCGCCGGCAACCCCAGGCAGGCCTCGTTGCACCCTCTCCTTCGTCCTTCCCCTCCTTCCCCTCTCTCTCTAACCTTCCCTGCTCTCCATGTCTTCTTTGTTGGACAGGAGCAACCAGAGCGTCCCGGAGCTCCAATCACTGCCAACTCCAATCTCTGGCCAGAATCCGTCGAGTCTCGCTGCCTACTGCCATTTTCCTGCACCACTTGAGGTCCTGTCCGTCTCCGCCGCTTTGCCTATACTGCGCCCCTCGCTGGACCTCCCCTGTTTCGCCTCCCGCACCGAGCTCCTCAAGTCCCGCCATCAAATCCGCCTCAGGTCGCGCCTCTCGATGCTCCCTGTTACCGTCGTCTTCATCGATTCTTGACGAGGAGAGCGCCCCTCCTCTTCGTCTCGACTGCCAAGTCCCGCGCATGCTGGCTTCCTCTGCTTCGAGCGACAGGATGAGCGCCGCCCCGTCGTTGACCCGATCCGGCGCCAGCATGGACAAGCGCCAAGGCCCAGTTCGCCCTCCATCTCCCCACGCCAAGCCAGCCACATTGACTGGGCCATGGCCCATGGCGAGAAACCCCCAGCCCCTGTGCACTGTTGGGCTAGCAGATTCGGCCCGATACGTGTTTTTTTCATGCTGCTGCGATTTCCGCATTTATCCAGAGAATGCTTGTTTTACAAAAAAGTCCCTAGAGTTCATGCATTTAATATCTCACAAACCGTGCATTGGATTAAAATGAGTTAAACATGTAAAATGCTTAGTATTTCATCTAGTTTCATAATATGCTACTTTCATCCATGTTTGAAATGTTTAAATTGATGTTTGCATTTAGTTTGCATAAATGACATGCTAAAATGGTTTATTTCATAACTAAATAACCATAGCTCCGAATTAAATTAACTTTATATGTGAATGGGGTAGAAAAATGCATAGATTAACATGGTGCACTTATTTTGCAAGTTTAACAACTCTAAAATTGTGTATAGGGAAGAACATTACCAAATTTGAAATATGCACATGGGGATTTTCCAGAATTGTTATTTGTTGTTTCCGGCCTCATTTAAACTTGCCTAGATAGGTAGTTGTATTATGCTTCACCTCTTGATATGTTTAACAACATTTAATATTGTTGAGTAGATTAAACAGGAGAGAACTAAATAATTGATGTGGTGCTTCGTCGATATGCAACTCGTTGCATATTGAGTTCCACTTAATTTGTAGTGTTGTTTGTTGCACTTTGCGATGCCATGTTTCATTAAACTAGACATGCATCATACTTGATTGTGCATCATGTCATGTTTATGTGATGGTTGTTTACCATGTTGTTTGCTTCTATCCGGTTGTGCTACTTCTCGATAGTTCTCGGTATCGTTGCGATTGTGAGGATTCGTTCGACTATGTTGGTTTGTCTTCTTCATGGATTCGATCTTCTTCCTAGCGGGATTTCAGGCAAGATGACCGTCACCTTGGATCTCATTACTATCTTTCTATGCTAGTTGTCTCGATGCTATCGCTATGTCTCGCTACCTACCACTTGTTTATCAAGCCTCCCAAATTGCCATGATAGCCTCTAACCTTTTCCACCATCTTAGCAAACTGTTGTTTGGCTATGTTACCGCTTTGCTCAGCCCCTCTTGTAGCATTGCTAGTTGCAGGTTGTTCCATGTTGGAACATGGATTTCATGGTATATCACAATATCTCTTATTTAATTAATGCATCTAGATACTTGGTAAAGGGTGGAAGGCTCGTCCTTTTGCCTGGTGTTTTGCTCCACTCTTGCCGCCCTAGTTTCGTCATACCGGTGTTATGCTCCTTGATTTTGCGTCCCTAACACGATGAGGGTTTATGTGCCCCTCTTGACAGTTCGCTTTGAATAAAACTCTTCCAGCAAGGCCCAACATTGGTTTTACCATTTGCCTAATAACAACTAAAACTTGCATAGGGACCGGTTAGCACCCGGGGACTTAATTAATCAACCCCCCGGGCTAGTGCTCCTCGTGAGTGTTGGTCCAAACTAGAGCCCCTTGCAGCGCCGCCACGGGGAAACTCGAGGACTGGTTTTAGTTGTATGGACTACTCATCCGGTCGTGGCCTGAGACGAGATACGTGCGGCTACTATCAGGGTGTCGGCACGTCGGGAGGTCTTGCTGGTTTTGTTTTACCATTATCGAAATGTCTTGTGCATCAGGATTCCGAGTCTGATCGGAGGGTCTTGAGATGGAGGATTCTCTCCGCGGATTGTGAGCTTGTCATGGGCTAAGTTGGGACACCCCTGCAGGGTTTAAACTTTCGAGAGCCGTGCCTGTAGTTATGTGGAAGATGGGAATTTGTTAATATCCAGTTGTAGTGGACTTGAACTAAACTCAATTAAAATACACCAACTGCGTGCGTAACCGTGACCGTCTCTTTTTGAGAGTTCAAGAAGAGAACATGGTGGGGTTATGTTTGAACGTAAGTAGTTCAGGATCACTTATTGATCATTGCTAGTTGGCGACCGTTTGCGTAGTTTCTCATCTTACTCTTGTACTCATAAGTTAGCCACCATACATTGCTTAGTCGCTTGGTGCAACCTCACCACTTATCCATTCCATACCCATTAAGCTTGGCTAGTCTTGATACCCATGGTAATGGGATTGCTGAGTCCTCGTGGCTCACATTACTACAACAACAATTGTAAGTACAGGTAATGTGATGACCCAACATGAGAGTGATGCTTGATTGCTTTTGGAGTTCTTCTTCGATCAAGGGATAGGTTCCGGGTCGGGGAGCCTGGGAGTAGGAGGGTGGATGTCGTTCTTCTTTTTCATTTGATTTCATCTGTAGACGGATCCTGCTCTTCTGTATGATGATTGCTATGTATTGATGAATTGTTGTATTCATGTTGTAGCTTGTGGCGAGTGTAAGCCTTTATCTTGTATTCTCATCTATTCAGTACATGGTATGTTGTAATGATATCCACCTTGATATGCGCTCGAAATGCGATTGTGCCCCGATCATGAGTTCATCACGTGATTCGGATAGAATCGCATCTTGGGCGCTACACACACCCACCTAGTTTCTTTTTGAGCTTTCATACACTTATAGGTCTAGTGCATCCATTGCATGGCAATCCCTACTCACTCACATTGATATCAATTGATGGGCATCTCCATAGCCCATTGATATGCCTAGTTGATGTGAGACCATCTCCTTCTTTTTGTCTTCTGCACAACCACCATATTCTATTCCATGTATAGTGTTATATCCATGGCTCACGCTCATGTATTGCGTGAAAGTTGAAAAAGTTTGAGAACATCAAAAGTATGAAACAATTGCTTGGCTTGTCATCGGGTTGTGCATGATTTAAATATTTTGTGTGATGAAGATGGAGCATCGCCAGACTATATGATTTTGTAGGGATAACTTTCTCTGGCCATGTTATTTTGAGAAGACATGATTGCTTTGTTAGTATGCTTGAAGTATTATTGTTTTTATGTCAATATTAAACTTTTGTTTTGAATCTTATGGATCTGAATATTCATGCCACAATAAAGAAAATTACATGGATAAATATGTTAGCTAGCATTCCACATCAAAAATTATGTTTGTATCATTTACCTACTCGAGGACGAGCAGGAATTAAGCTTGGGGATGCTTGATACGTCTCCAACATATCTATAATTTTTTATTCTTCGTCGCACGTTGAGGGATGGTTATATGATCCAATTATATTAGCATTGTTGAGAGATTGCACTAGCGAAATTACGGACCCTGGGCCTCATTTTCAAGCATTGCAATACCGTTTGTACTCCATTTTATCAATTGCTACCTTGCTATTTTTTATTGTTCTTATTACAAAAATCAATATCTACTATGATTACTACACTTGTATTACCATCTCTTCGCCGAACTAGTGCACCTATACAAATTACCATTGTATTTGGTGTGTTGGGGACACAAGAGACTTTTTATTATTTGGTTGCAGGGTTGTTTGAGAGAGACCATCTTCATCCTACACCTCCCACGGATTGATAAACCTTAGGTCATCCACTTGAGGGGAAATTGCGGCTGTTCTACAAAACTCTGCGCTTGGAGGCCCAACAGGTGTCTACAAGAACAAAGTTGCGTAGTAGACATCAGTTAGCCATGTATCGACTGACCAAACTCATTGCAAAGGATACATCAAGCCTAGAACACACCATGGCATACATTAAAGAACCAACAGCACTGGAATATGGAACTCTTGACATATACTCAAACTCTTCATCACCACTTGGACAATGAGAAGATGATAAATTGAAACGAGGAGCAATGGGAGTGCTTACTGACTTAGCATCATGCATGTTAAAATGATGAAGAACTGTCTTAATGTAACTCCGCTAACTAAGAAATAACAAACTAGAATTTATGTCCCTTGTAATCTCCATACCTAGAATTTTCTTAGCATCACCAAGATCCTTCATCCCAAACTCGCCACTTAATTGTGCCTTTAATGTAATGATATCTTTCTTGCCCTTGGAAGCAATCAACATATCATCAACATATAAAAACAAGTATATAAGTGATCCATCAACAAATTTAATGTAAACACAACTGTCATATGCAGACCTCTTAAATCCATGTGCAATCATAAATGAATCAAACCTTTTATACCACTATCTCGGAGATTGTTTCAAACCATATAGGTGAAGGAAATATGCCCTAGAGGCAATAATAAAGTTGTTATTTATATTTCCTTATATCATGATAAATGTTTATTATTCATGCTAGAATTGTATTAACCGGAAACTTGATACATGTGTGGATACATAGACAAAACACAGTGTCCCTAGTAAGCCCCTACTAGACTAGCTCGTTAATCAAAGATGGTTAAGTTTCCTAACCATAGACATGTGTTGTCATTTGATGAATAGTATCACATCATTAGGAGAATGATGTGATGGACACGACCCATCCATTAGCTTAGCATATTGATCGTTCAATTTCATTGCTATTGCTTTCTTCTTGTGAAATACATATTCCATCGACTATGAGATTATGCAACTCACGGATACCAGAGGAATACCTTGTGTTCTATGAAACGTCACAACGTAACTGGGTGATTATAAAGATGCTCTGCAGGTATCTCCAAAGGTGTTTGTTGGGTTGGCATAGATCAATATTAAGATTTGTCACTCTGAGTATCGGAGAGATATCTCTGGACCCTCTCGGTAAAACACATCATAATAAGCCTTGCAAGCAATGTGACTAATGAGTTAGCTGTGGGGTGATGTATTACGGAACAAGTAAAGAGACTTGCCGGTAACGAGATTGAACTAGGTATGAAGATACCAACGATCGAATCTTGGGCAAGTAACATACCGATGACAAAGGGAATAATGTATGTTGCCATTACGGTATGACCGATAAAGATCTTCTTAGAATATGTGGGAACCAATATGAGCATCCAGGTTCCCCCGATGGTTATTGACCGTAGAGTCTCGGTCATGTCTACATAGTTCTCGAACCCGTAGGGTCCGCACGCTTAACGTTCGATGACGATTTTGTATTATATGAGTTATGTGATTTGGTGACCGAATGTTGTTCGGAGTCCCGGATGAGATCACGGACATGACGAGGAGTCTCGAAATGATCGAGAGGTAAAGATTCATATATTGGCCGATGATATTCGGACACCGGAAGTGTTCCTGGGGTACCGGGTACATATCGGGTCGCCGGAAGGGGTTTCAGGCAACCCCCGGCAACTACATGGGCCTAATGGGCCAAGAAGGGGACAGACCAGCCCCTAGGGGGCTCGTGCGCCCCATGTAGGACAAAATAAGGGAGAAGGAAAGAGGGGAAGAGAGAAAGGAAGGGGAGCAATTCAGCCTCCCCCTTCCTTCTCTCCTTCCTCCTCCTTCCTTCCCCCTCCGGATGAATATGGAAGGGGGAGTCCAAATTGGGAGACGCCCAAGTAGGATTCCTCCTACTTGGGGTGACCCCTTGGCTGCCTCTCCTCTCCTCCAACCTATATATGTGGGGGGCACCGCAAGAACACACATCAACAGTTGTTAGCCGTGTGCAGTGCTCCCCTCCACAGTTTACGCCTCAGGTCATAATCACGTAGTGCTTAGGCGAAGCCCTGCGTGGATCAATTCACCATCACTGTCACCACACCGTCGTGCTGACGGAACTCTCCCTCGGCACTTTGCTGGGTCAAGAGTTTGAGGGACATCATCGAGTTGAACGTGTGCAGAACTCGGAGGTGTCGTATGTTTGGTGCTTGATCAGTCGGAACGAGAAGAAGTTCGACTACATCAACCGCGATGTCAAACACTTCTACTTTTGGTCTGTGAGGGTACATGGACACACTCTCCCCCTCTCGTTGCTATGCATCTCCTAGATAGATCTTGCATGAGTGTAGGAATTTTTTTGAAATTGCATGCTACGTTTCCCAACGGTGGCCTCCGAGCCAGGTCTATGCATAGATGATATACATGAGTAGAACACAAGGAGTTGTGGGCGGTGAACATCATACTGCTTACCATCCAATGTCTTATTTTGATTCGGCGGTATTGTTGGATGAAGTGGCCTGGACAAACTTTACATGACCACGCTCATGAGACCGGTTCCACCTACAGACATGCAACTAGTTTTGCATAAAGGTGGCTGACAGGTGTTTGTTTCTCCAACTTTAGTTGAATTGAATTTGACTGCGTCCGGTCCTTGTTGAAGGTTAAAATAGCAAACTTGATAAATCACCGTTGTGGTTTTGATGTGTAGGTAAGAATGGTTCTTCCTAGAAGCCCTTAGTAACCACGTAAAACTTGCAAGAAACAAAGTAGAGGACGTCTAACTTGTTTTTGCAAGGCATGTTGTGATGTGATATGGTCAAGACATGATGTGATATATGTAATTGTATGAGATGATCATGTTTTTTAAAAGTTATCGGCAACTCGCAGGAGCCTTATGGTTGTCACTTTATTGTATGAAATGCAAACACCATGTAATTGCTTTACTTTATCACTATGTGTTAGCGATAGTTGTAGAAGAAATAGTTGGCGAGACGACTGTCGGTGTCAAAACCGGCGGATCTTGGGTAGGGGTCCCGAACTGTGCGTCTAAGGTTGATGGTAACAGGAGACAGGGGACACAATGTTGTACCCAGGTTCGGGCCCTCTCTATGGAGGTAATACCCTACGTCCTGCTTGATTGATCTTGATGAATATGAGTATTACAAGAGTTGATCTACCACGAGATCGTAATGGCTAAACCCTAGAGGTCTAGCTTGCATGGCTATGATAATGCCTGTCCTCCGGACTAAGTCTTCCGGTTTATATAGACACCGGGAGGATCTAGGGTTACACAAGGTCAGTTACAAAGAAAGGAATCTACATATTTAGTCGCCAAGCTTGCCTTCCGCACCAAGGAGAGTCCCATCCGGACATGGGTGTAGTCTTCGGTCTTCGTATCTTCACAGCCCATCAGTCTGGCCCATGGCTAACAGGTCGGACGCCCGAGGACCCCTTAGTCCAGGACTCCCTCAGTAGCCCCTGAACCTAGCTTCAGTGACAAGGTATCCGGCGCATAGGCCTGTCTTCGGCATTGCAAGGTGGGTTCCTCCTTCCGAACTCCAAAATAGTCTTCGGACGTATCACATGTCTAGACCTGTAACACACACCACACACAACCACAGAGAGAATATAATTTTACACGAGTCCAATCCGCTAACAACTTTACGTAACATGGCATCTCATCTGTCCGGTCATAATTTCGAACCATTTTTCGTCTGCCACTCCATGTTTCGAGATGCGGTTGCCATTGGCACGTCTTGTCAAAGTTGATATAGTGTCCCCTTGTTACGGGATTCTCATCAATACGGGCGTGGGTAACCCAACCGTGTCGTTTACACAGCCCTTGGGAATAGGCAAGTAGGAAGGCATTTGACATCCGTGGACTTTATAAGGGGATAAGGATTCATCCTCACTCACCCCTGCCTTCTCCTTCCTCTGCCCATCCATTCTTGAGCTCCAGCGCCCAAGCTCTAGCTTCCCCCGCCAGAGAAAGCACTCCAACCATGTCCGGATTCGGAGCTGGTGGCAAGTGGATGGCCTCCTCTGTTAAGAAGAAAGACATCAAGGAGCTCCAAGAGGACGGATGCCTGGCCAAGGAGATCGTTCACCGTCTCTCGGCCGAGGGACAGATCGTCCCTACCCTAGAGCCCCACGAGAGGGTTGTGTTTCTCAAACATTTCATCCGCGGGCTGGGATTCCCCCTCCACCCATTTGTCCGCGGACTGATGTTTTACTACGGGCTAGACTTTCATGATCTAGCCCCTAACTTTATCCTCAACATCTCGGCATTTATAGTCGTTTGCGAGGCCTTTCTCCGTATCCCACCTCACTTCAGCCTATGGCTGAAGACCTTCAATGTAAAGCCGAAGGTGGTGAGAGGCCAACAAGTAGAGTGTGGAGGTGCCATGGTGGGCAAGATGCCCAACGTCACATGGCCCGAAGGCTCCTTTGTGGAGACGCTGAAGGGGTGGCAGTCGGGGTGGTTCTACATCACCGAACCGTGCGACACCAACTGTGCGGCAGCCCTCGAATTTTGATCCGGAGCTCCGCTGTGGCTCATCTCCTGGCAAGAGAAGGGCCCAACCTGGGGTTCTTTGAACGAGCTAACTAGGCTCCAGACGTGCGTTCAGAACATGATAACCAAGAGAATAAAACTCGTCAACGTGATCCAGGTTATGCTCATTCCCCGGATCCTTCCGTGCCAACGCCGGACTTGCTATTTGTGGGAGTTCGATCCAGCCAAGCACTAGATGCTACTATAGCTCTTCGGCACGACGCACGAAGACATCTGGAAAGTGCTCTTCAAGGCCGGCGAGACACCACCGCCTACGACCGAGGATCGCGGGCTCAGCTTAAAACGCCAGGTTAATTTGGTAAGTTCTTTCATGTTTTCAAGGTATAGCCTTTACTGACATATTCTGAGAAGGAGTCTAAGCCTTCCTATCAATTTTTTTAGGCCTGGATCGACATAGCGGGGCAGATTAATTGTCTGGCTCCACTGCCCGAAGACTAAGAGAGCCCACTTCTGATGAAGATGTTGTTTCCAGCACCTTATGATGTGCCGGAGAAGAAGGCCAAGAAAACGGCCAAGGGGGGCCGGAGTGGCCTTCGCCGAAAAAGTGCTTCGGACGTGACGTCTGAAGACGGGACTCGCTCTTCGGTCGCCGAAGATGACGACGAGGAGGAGGAAGAAAGCGACTCCCCCCTAGGGGGTAAGGAAGAAAAGGGGGGCCTCCCAAGATTTGGAGGCGAAGGGGCCCAAGAGGGGGAAGGGCTCCCTTGCGGATGACTCCGCGTGGGATGTCGATAGCAGTCCGGAGCGGATGCCCCGGACCAAGCCTCGGGCCGCCTCGTAAGTACCAAAAACCTTATGGATGTCCAAACGCCTAGCCTTTCCATTTTGTAATATTAATATGTTTAAATTATGCTATCACAGTAGCCCGCGATAGCTCCGTGCGATCCTCGACAGAGGGTTCGCTAGATTCAAAGAAGATGGCCAGCGCGTCACCGCCGCCTGCCGACTCCCCGAAGGCCAAGGACGATGCGGAGGTGTTGTACCGAAGGACTTTCCCGGGCCGGGGAGAAGCTCAGGAGGCGCCAGAAGGCGATGCCTCCATCGCCGGACACCAGCGGGAGCCGATCCCCAGGGAGATTAGTGGTGAGGAGGGCTGTGTTCAGTCCGGCCCTCGGCCGGACTCGATTACGGAGACCGATGCAGCTCCCGAATCCAGTACGCAACCTCCTTCGAAAGAAGGGGATATGTGTATTCCACCGGTGACCCCTGTCCAACCCGAGGCACCGGATAATCTGCTGGAAGCACTGCGAGGCGCTTCCATTGTGGATGAGCACCATGTCCTTATGGGCATGGTAATCGAGAAGGTTCAGTCCGCCAAAAGCGGACTGACCGAAGCCTGCGCTAGCTGTCGGTGTCAAAACCGGCGGATCTCGGGTAGGGGGTCCCGAACTATGCTTCTAGGCCGGATGGTAACAGGAGGCAGGGGACACGAAGTTTTACCCAGGTTCGGGCCCTCTCGATGGAGGTAAAACCCTACGTCCTGCTTGATTAATATTGATGATATGGGTAGTACAAGAGTAGATCTACCACGAGATCAGAGAGGCTAAACCCTAGAAGCTAGCCTATGGTATGATTGTATGTTGTCCTATGCACTAAAACCCATCGGTTTATATAGACACCGGAGAGGGTTAGGGTTACACAAGGTCGGTTACAAAGGAGGAGATATCCATATACGTATTGCCTAGCTTGCCTTCCACGCCAAGTAGAGTCCCATCCGGACACGAGACGAAGTCTTCAATCTTGTATCTTCATAGTCTAACAGTCCGGCCAATGGAGATAGTCCGGCTGTCCGGAGACCCCCTAATCCAGGACTCCCTCGGTAACCCCCGAACCAGGCTTCAATGATGATGAGTCCGGCGCGCAATATTGTCTTCGGCATTGCAAGGCGGGTTCCTCTCCAAATTATGTGTACCTGTCAAAATAATGTCCGGTTTCTTGTGAATGTTTGTACTCCTCGGCTTCTACGCCCAATAATGGCCACTTTCCACGTGTCGAGCGAATGTGAAGAGCCAGGGTGTTTTCATATTTACCCCCTAGCTGTGTGAATGAGCCGCCTATTTAAAAATACGAGGATTCAAATCCAAATCACACCATCCCCCCTTGGCGAGCCTTCATCAGAGCGCACCCGACAGAGATCCATTCCATTATGGCCGGTCGACACAGCTCCTCCTCTCGCACCCCTAGCTCCAAGCCGGGAGATTGGGAGAGATGGTCCATCCCGCACAGCGAATTGGTGATGCTTCAGTCCAAGGGATTTCTTCCCCCAGCGTAGCTGGTCCCGGTTCGAGCCGGGCTTGCCACCTACAATGGCGGAGAGCAAGCGGAGAGCCGTCCCAATACCTCCAAGGGAGAGCGGGTATGCCTTGTCCCTTATTTGGTAAGAGGGCTCAGATTCCCAATTCATCCGTTTCTCTGGGGGCTTCTAGAGTTCTACGGCCTCCAGTTGCACAACCTTACGCCTGCCTCCCTGCTGCATATCGCGGGATTCGTAGCCCTTTGCGAGTTGTTTTTGGGCTGTGAGGCTCACTTCGCTCTGTGGAAGAAGTTGTTCTGCCTTGTGCCCCATTCTAAGAAGGGATCAATATATCAAGTGGGCGGAGCCGAAGTGTGGCGTTACCGGGACCGGATACCTGTCCGGGACCCCGAAGAAGACGTCCAAAGACTGGCCTTCAGAATGGTTTTATATAGAAGATGTCCCCCTCCCGGACCCTATTCGGATCGGCCTTCCGGAGTTCGACAACACCCCTTTGAAGAAGCGCCGGAGCTGGCCTCCACGGAGCTCCCTGGAGGAAGATGACAGGGACATTCTTTACCTGATGAGCCAGATAAGTTTTTTAGCTTGATCCGGATTGACCATGATCGAGGTCATGGCCACATGCATCATGCGGGGGGTGCAGCCGCTTCAGTATAGAGGCCACCCCATGTGGGATTTCAACGGGGAGGATGACGCCACCCGCCACGGCCGCAAAGGGCCGGGATCGGCTGCCGATCTAATAAAGATCTTATCCACTTTATACGAGGGAGAAGAGGAGGAATTCCTTCGTGTCAACCCGCAGGGCGGATTTTCTATGTACAATCCTCCAAGTTGGGTAAGCGGAGACTTTTTATCACCCATCCATTTCGTATTCCCGTAGTTAAGTATTCATTCTAGCGATTTCATCGCAGGAGCTGCGCCAGGCAGTAAAGGAGATAAACAGCCCTCCTCCACAACCCGAGGACCCTGGACGGTCCCTTGACCCGGCCTCCCAGGAGGATCCGGACATATCTGTGGAGCTAATCGACGGGGTATTTTATCAATGGAGTAATGACAACGCCTTGGTGGCCATTACGGCCGATTACCCCGGGCTAGTTCCAGCCTCACAGGTGACTGAGACCGAAGTCCCAGCATTTAAAAAGGGATTCGTCCTTGCGCTCTTTGATTGCCGTATAATAGCTATGTTTTGCAGGGGAGGTCCTCGGGGCAGAAGGCCGAGCCTGTGGCAACTAGCCAACAAGGGGCCGCGAGGCCAGGCAGGCTGAAAAGATCCGCAGTCCGGATTGAGACACCGGCACAGCAGTACGACGCGCCGTCTTTATTACAAGATATTATTTTCAGAGGCATATTAACGCCCATGCCTTTTTTCCAGGAAAAAGAGCGCTCGCCGGACTATACCAGGAGAGGCTACCAATCGCGCCTCCACAAGCCAGGCTCCAAGGTCGGATTTAGAGGCGGGAACGAATACAAGGCGGGCGCCTGGTGCTCCTCTGACAGAGGATGTGGATAAACTGTCCGCCACCCATTCTGAGGTGGAAAGTGCCATGAACCACAGGCGTCGCCGGACTGTCCTTCGTGACGCTTGTTTCTCCCAAGAGGCATTCGATGCCTTCAACTAGGGAGACGTGCACCTTCGTGCCGCTCAAAATGGTCTAGCTAGAGCCACGGAGCGGTATGTAAAAGACATACGGGTGAGAAAATTTGATGATTATATATATATCAGTAGCCCCTGAGACTTGAAACAGTTAGGATAACTGATTTAAGGATCATTTGTTATGCAGGTTCTTACAGAAAAGAATACTCAACTGTCCCAAGAGCTAGAAGAGTGCAAAGCCCAACTTCAGGCCGCACTGGCCGCAGCAGGGGAGCCCAAAGAGACCCCCTCTGGTAACATATCCTTCGAATGATAAGTATCATATTAGAATGCGGCATGTATGCCGATCTGACGATAAAATTGCAAATGACGCTGGAGTAAATCCGGATAAGCAACAGCTCATACGCCAGCTGAAGGCTGGTGAGAGCGTGCTTACGAGGGTGAGGCAGGAGAAGAATGATCTCCAATATGCCAACACCGAGCTGGGCATGGAACTAAAAGATGTTTGTGCCCAACTGTCGGACTCTGTTAAGGAGAATCGGCGGCTTCGACGCGGCATATTTAGTAAGTGCTTGAACGAACTTTGAAAAAGAGTTCGGCGAGGAAGCTGGCTGACAGAGTTATGTCTATAGGTATGCTAACAGGTCGTCCTGCCGAGGAGATGCCTGGTTCAATGGGTGATCTTCTTCCCGAGCTGCACAGTTGCACGAACGAGTTCGGCAGGTGATGCCAGGCGTCACCCAGGCCTTGTGGCCGTCCGTCTCCATACCCGAAGGCCTTGGAGAGCTTGCAGAAAAGCTGAAGGGAGCACGATGGTGCTTCCGATTATGGAAGATATCAGCCTGCCGTCAGGGCGCCAGGGAAGCCTGGGCAATGGTGAAGATACGATACACGAAGGCTGACCCGAACCACATGGCCGAAGTCGGACCTGTGGGGCCTGATGGCAGGGAGATCCCTGTGAGTTTAGTGTACGATCAAGTAGAATTGGCCGCAAAGTATTCCCAACAGGACTGTAGACTAGACAGCCTATTGGATGGCATTGAAGAGGAATTCAACCAGTCAAATTGACTATGTAATTTTAAAGTGACATGTATGATGCCTTCTAGCCGGATTGTAGATCGTTTGTCGTGGCAGACCTTTTCGCTTCAACCTCGGGACCCGGCAGTCCGGAGTGTATCCGAATACCCTCTCGGTTATGTAAGAACCGGAGCATGCATGGAGATCAGGCGTAGGGGTCATTAGTGCTTTATAAGACAAGTGCCCAACTAGTTATGTTATATTACATGGGTAGTAAGAAACATCTTCCAGAGAGAATAGTTCCGTTAAGGGTTCCTTTCCCTGGGTAGGCATGCCCTAAAGTGCATGTCCGGACTGCGACAAGAAGCGCAGAAAAAACATCTGGGGGCAGATATAGATAATAAATAAAAGTCATCTTTTGTTCCCCGACCGAATATTCTCTTAAGAACGCTAGCTTTCGGCTTCACCCAGTCTGAGGTACATGTCCGGCTGACCCGGCGGTAACAATCGCAGAGGTGCTCCCCTTATGCCCTAGCCGAATTAACGGAAACATAGGGCATAAATACAAGAGCCAGGCAACCCAGCTTGGCCAAAACTTAAGTCATGTCGGTGCATATAATGGTGAAAGAAGGTACATGCGGAAGTATAACACATGTGTTGGGCGTGAGGCCCAGGTAAATAATTTAAGCTTCTGTGAAAGAAGCCCCCAGGTATGAAGAGTGCGGCTAGCGCATCTGTAATGTACGAGTGAGGCACAAGGTGACCCTTGAAGGCCTAGAGGAATAAAAGAAAGTAAAGGGAAACAAGACAGATGAGCATATGTAGAAAAAGGACAAAGGGAGGGGACTAACATAGAGTCCGGTGCTAAGCGTAGAATCTTCGAAGCCTGGCTGCGGTCCATGGGTTCGGCTTGAGTCGTCTAGTCGATGCATCCCGCAGTCGGTACGCTCCACCGGTCAGAACTTGGTCGATAATGAAGGGACCTTCCAATTTGGGCTCGAGCTTGTTCTTTTTCTTATCCGGCAGCCATAGAACTAGGTCGCCAATGTTATAAGTTTTGGCCCGTACTTCTCTGCTTTGGTATCTGCAAGCCTGTTGCTGGTAAAATGCGGAACGGGCTTTGGCTACGTCGCGCTCTTCCTCCAAAGTGTCCAGACTGTCCTGCCGATCGAGCTCGGCTTCTCTTTCTTCGTACATGCGCACTCGAGGTGAGTCATGAATTATGTCACAGGGCAGGACTGCCTCTGCGCCGTACACCATAAAAAACGGTGTATATCCGGTACTACGATTAGGCGTGGTCCGCAGCCCCCAGAGTACAGAGTTGGGCTCCTCTACCCAGTGCGTGTCAGACTCCGTTAAGGAGCGCACTAATCTGGGTTTAATGCCGCTCATTATAAGACCATTTGCTCGTTCGACTTGGCCGTTGGTTTGTGGGTGATAGACTGAAGCGTAATCGAGCTTGATGCCCATTTTGCTGCACAAGATTTTTACCTCGTCGTCCGTGAAATTCGTGTTGTTATCAGTGATGATGTTGTGGGGGACGCCGTAACGGTGTACAACCCCGGATATGAAATCTATCACCGGTCCGGATTCGGCTGTTTTAACCGGTTTAGCCTCTATCCATTTGGTGAATTTGTCCACCATGACCAATAAGTATTTTTTTCTTGTGGGTTCCCCCTTTAAGGGGTCCAACCATGTCAAGCCCCCAGACCGCGAAGGGCCATGTAATGGGGATTGTCCGGAGGGCGGTGGGTGGCATGTGGCTTTGATTTGCAAAGAGCTGGCAACCGGCGCAATGTTGGACCAAGTCCTGTGCATCTGCCCGTGCTGTTGGCCAATAGAATCATGTACGGAAGGCCTTGCTTACAAGAGCCCGGGCTGCGGAGTGATGACCGTCGAGTCCGGCGTGAATTTCTGCCAAAAGGTTCCGCCCTTCCTCTTCGGAGATGCACCTTTGAAGGACTCCGGTAGCACTTTTTTTGTACAATTCTCCCTCATGGACCCTGTAGGCCTTGGATCGCCGCACTATGCAGCGTGCCCCATTTTGGTCCTCCGGAAGTTCCTGTCTAGTTAGGTAGGCCAGGAATGGTTCTGTGCACGGGGCAGTAATGGCCATTATTTCGTGGGCTGATTGTGTTATTTCGGTGGCGGAGCCTCCAATTGTGTCAGAGGGTTCGGTATCGGGTATTTTGGCCGGGTCCGGACTGTTGTTACCGGTGTCCCCTTCCCATGCTACGGATGGCTTGAAGAGCCGTTCCAGAAATATGTTGGGAGGGACCACGTCGCGTTTTGCACCGATGGGGGCGAGGATATCCGTCGCCTGATTGTTTTCCCGAGCCACATGGTGAAATTCGAGCCCCTCGAACCGAGCTGACATTTTTAGGACGGCGTTGCGATAAGCTGCCATTTTCGGATCCTTGGCATCGAAGTCTCCATTTATTTGGGATATCGCAAGGTTCGAATCCCCGCGCACCTCTAGGCGTTGAATGCCCATAGATACTGCCATCTGGAGACCATGTAGAAGGGCCTCATATTCGGCCGCGTTGTTGGAGTCCGTATACCTTATCTGTAGTACGTATTGGACGGTATCTCCTGTTGGGGACGTCAAAATGACGCCAGCCCCCAGACCAGCCAACATTTTGGAGCCGTCGAAGTGCATGATCCAGTTTGAATATGTGCCGTACTCTTTAGGGAGTTCGGCTTCCGTCCACTCAGCGACGAAGTCAGCCAAAACTTGTGACTTGATAGCTCGTCGTGGCTTGTAGGTTATGTCGAACGGGAGGAGCTCAATGGCACATTTGGCAATCCGGCCCGTCGCGTCGCGGTTGTTTATAATATCGTTAAGTGGTACTTCCGAGGCTACGGTTATCGAACACTCTTGAAAGTAGTGTCGTAGCTTCCGGGATGCCATAAATACCGCATACGCTATCTTTTGATAATGCGGGTACCGTGATTTGCACGGAGTAAGGACAGTGGACACATAGTAAACCGGCTTTTGAAGGGGGAATTTGTGTCCGTCCGCTTCTCGCTCGACGACGAGCACTGCGCTTACTACTTGATGAGTTGCTGCAATGTATAATAGCATTGGTTCGCCAATGTTTGGCGTGGCCAGGACTGGGTTTGTTGCCAATATGGCTTTTATTTCGTTGAGTCCGGCCGAGGCGGCATCCGTCCACTCGAAGTGTTCGGTGCACCGGAGGAGGCGATAAAGAGGTAATGCCTTTTCTCCCAAGCGGGAGATAAAGCGGCTTAGAGCCGCCACGCATCCAGTCAATTTTTGTATTTGTTTGAGGTCTGTTGGGGTAGCCAACTGTGACAACGCTCGGATTTTGGCCGGATTAGCTTCAATACCTCTACTGGAGACAATGAATCCCAGGAGCTTTCCGGCTGGTACGTCGAAAACGCATTTTTCCGGATTGAGCTTGATGTCATATGTTCGGAGGTTGTCGAATGTGAGCCTCAAGTCGTCTGGTAGAGTTTCAACATGCTTGGTTTTAACGACCACGTCGTCCACGTATGCCTCCACTGTTTTGCCGATCTGGTTTGCCAGATATGTCTGAATCATGCACTGATATGTTGCGCCGGCGTTTTTGAGCCCGAAGGGCATTGTGTTGAAGCAAAATGGGACGTATGGTGTGATGAATGCCGTTGTGGCTTGGTCTGGCTCCGCCATTTTAATTTGATGGTAGCTGGAGTATGCGTCGAGGAAACACAATGAATTGTGTCCTGCGGTAGCATCGATGATTTGATCGATGCGGGGGAGGGGAAGGGATCCTTTGGGCAGGCCTTGTTAAGGTCCTTAAAATCGACGCACAAGCGCCAGGATTTGTCCTTCTTTGGTACCATCACCAGGTTTGCTAGCTAGTCCGGATGTTTTATGTCTCTGATGAATCCGGCCTCCAATAGCTTGGCTAGTTCCTCTCCCATGGCTTGTCTCTTAGGCTCGGAGAAAAGTCCAAGAGCCTGCTTGACTGGCTTGTATCCTTTTAGGATATTTAGGCTGTGCTCAGCCAGCCTGCATGGGATTCCTGGCATGTCTGAAGGGTGCCAGGCAAAAATGTCCCAGTTATCGCGTAGGAACTCTCGCAGTGCAGTGTCGACATCAGGGTTTAATTGTGCCCCGGTGGAAGCTGTTTTTGTAGGGTCCGTTGGATGGACTTGGAATTTGACTATTTCATCCGCCAGTTTAAAGGAGGTGGACTTGGATCTTTTATCGAGTATCACATCGTTCCTGTTCACCGTGGAGCGCAACACAGTTAGTTCCTCGGCCGCTAGGGCTTCAGATAGTGCCTCGAGGGCCAGTGCGGCTGTCTTATTTTTGGCGTGGAGTGCTATGTCCGGATCACTAGCAACCGTGATGATTCCGTTGGGCCCGGGAATTTTGAGCTTCATGTACCCGTAATGGGGTATGGCTTGGAAGGTTGTAAACGCCTCCCGCCCTAGTAGAGCGTGGTATCCGCTGCTGAACGGGGCCACTTGGAATGTAATTTCTTCGGACCTGTAATTATCCGGCGTGCCGAATACCACATCTACTGTGATTTTCCCGGCACAGCGTGCTTCCTGACTAGGGATGATTCCTCGAAAGGTTGTGCTACTGTGCTCAATGCGGCTCTGGTCTATTTCCATCTTTTGAAGAGTTTCCTCATAGATGAGGTTTAATCCGCTGCCGCCGTCCATGAGTACCTTGGTGAGTCAAAAGCCGTCCACGATTGGACTGAGGACCAGTGCGGCTGGTGCTCGGGCTGTTCGGAATTTGGGTTCGTCACTGGCATTGAAGGTAATAGTCGTGTCACTCCAAGGATTTATTTCTGCTATGTGGCAGATTTCGGCCATGCTGCAGAGTGCTCGCTTGCGTCTATTATTTGATGCGAAGGTCTCAAAGACCGTTAACACCATATTGTTGTCCGCAGGATGGTGCTCTGTGGTTTTTGGGAGGAGTAGATCCTCACCACTTTTGGCCACCTGCCGGAGTATCCAACATGCTCTAAGGCTGTGCGTTGGTATTGCATCTGCTGTACTATGAATTTTGCAGGGTCCGTTGAGCCATCCCTCCAGTACGGTTCCTTGCCCCATTGAGGGCTTTTGCTTTTTGGTAGTTAACCCAGGTGTATTGTGATAATGCACCCTTTTATTTCGGACTGGGTTTGTATTCAGGGCCGGATTATCCAAAATTTTATTTCGGTTTTCCAGGCGCTTTCCATCGCACAGTACTTTTGTACTATGGACACCAAGTCGGCAAAGCGTGTAATTTCGCGGCGACTTATGGCATTGAGGATTCCCTTGTCCGTGCAATTATTGCAAAAGAATGAAATTGCGTCTTCCTCGCGGCGGTCCTTTCCTGTTCATGACTAGGAGGAATCTGGCCCAGTAATGGTGTACTGTTTCTTTGGGCTCTTGCCTAATTTGGGATAGATCGCGTATGTTTGGGTGGGTGGGTGGAATTGAATCCGAATCCTCACCCGATCTGAGACTCAGGGGCCAAGGAGTTTCCGAACTCGAAAGTTTGGATTCTTGGATGTTTTCTGATAAATCTAGCCCGCTGCCTGATTCTAGGTTCAGGCCTTGAGTGATGTCCTCCCCTCTGTGGGTATCCGGCTTGGAGGGATCGGGAATCCGTACATAGCTAGTCCCTAAGATAGATGAAGGTTTTCCGCATTGTTCCTCCACCACTGCAATGTGATGGGTGACCTAGGGAGAGTTAATCTCTCTGAGATCAGGTTTAGGCCCAATCTGATCGTAGTCTATAGCGACTCCCAGGGCGGCGATGTGATCCAAGAGCTCGTTCAGGGAAGAGAGCTCCATTGGATCTAACTGCTCGGCGAGTTCCGAGTTGACGTGAAGATTGCTTTCGATGACCCGAGAAGTCATCGTTGGTGCAGCGGCCGAACAAGCGGTCGTAAGAAAACCACCTAGCCAGAGAGTTTGGCCGATAGCCAAAGCTCCCTCAGTGATAGTGTCGTCTTTAAAGACGAGATGAGACATCCTTCCTGGTGGCAACGGCACAGCGGAACTCTCAATGAAAGCACCAATGTCGGTGTCAAAACCGGCGGATCTCGGGTAGGGGGTCCCGAACTGTGCGTCTAGGCCGGATGGTAACAGGAGGCAGGGGACACGAAGTTTTACCCAGGTTCGGGCCCTCGCGATGGAGGTAAAACCCTACGTCCTGCTTGATTAATATTGATGATATGGGTAGTACAAGAGTAGATCTACCATGAGATCAGAGAGGCTAAACCCTAGAAGCTAGCCTATGGTATGATTGTATGTTGTCCTATGCACTAAAACCCTTCGGTTTATATAGACACCGGAGAGGGTTAGGGTTACACAAGGTCTGTTACAAAGGAGGAGATATCCATATATGTATTGCCTAGCTTGCCTTCCACGCCAAGTAGAGTCCCATCCGGACATGAGACAAAGTCTTCAATCTTGTATCTTCATAGTCTAACAGTTCGGCCAATGGAGATAGTTCGGCTGTCCGGAGACCCCCTAATCCAGGACTCCCTCACTAGCCTATTAACAGGCTTTGAGGTAAGTAATGTAATTGTAGAAAGGATATCACAGTGTAGACAGTAGCCCCTGATGCTCTGTTCGGTGTTCGGAAAGAAAAAGCCGAACAGAGGATCAAAATAATTTTCGAAGGAGTCTAATATAAGATGTCTATGTGAATAAGCAGGCGTCGCTACTGGCTGATGCCGCTCATACTGTGAAGGTCTCCGGCCTGAAGCAGAGCCTGGAGCGGGACGAAGAAGAGCTCGGCCTCATGAAGAAGTAGCTGGAGGACAGCCAAGGTATGCAGTGACCTGCGCGTGAATTAAGGAAGGATGGATGTTTCATTTTGACTGAAGTGTCATGAGTTCTATTAGGGGCCACGAAGGTGGCGGCCCTTAAGAAGGCGTTAGCCGAGGCTGAGGACAAAGCGGCCAAGGAGTGCGCCGCGTGCGAAAAACACGAGGCCCGGGTCAGCGAGGTCCAGCAAGAGCTCCAGGACGCCGTCAAGAAGTATGAGTCCTTGGAGCATGATTCGAAGACGAAAGCGTCCGAACTTGCGAAGGCCCACCAGAGCACACAAGAGGCTCGAGCCAAGGCCCGGAGCGCCCTTCAGGAAATCCAGGCGGCCAAGAAGATCACGGCGGGTAAGGCTTTCATTATGCAAAGCAAGTATGTGAAGGAAACGTTCCTTTTACTTACCCGAATTTGGAGCTCTCCAGGGGCGTTTACGGATTTGCCGCATAGCGTATCAGATGCTGCTGAGTTCTATCGAGCCGAACAAGGGAGTTCTACAGAGAAGCTGTTCTGGTCTCAATATCTTGGACCAGAACATCCGGTGCCCTTCAGCGACCAGCTGAAACAGCTGGTCGAGCTGCACAAGGCGACCGAGCTAGCCATGAAGGACCTGATAGTCCGACTATGGCCTGCCGTGCCGATACCCAGCAGCTACTTCGGGCTTGTGAGGCGGCTCGTTAGTGCATGCCCACGGCTTGAGGTCATAAAGTGATCGGTCTGTATTGAAGGTGCCCGGATGGCCTTTGCCCGTGTCAAGATGCACTGGGCGAAGATGGATGCCAAGAAGCTGATGACCGAGGGGCCGCCTGAGGGCAAGGAGCACCGCCGTCCTGAGTTATATTTTGATGGTGTCCTAGAGGGATCTCGCCTTGTGGCGGAGCAATGTGCGAAGGATGTTATATTCCCATGAAAATATTCGTATTATCCTGTCATGTAACATGAATCAACGATGTTGTGTAATATAATGTTTGTTATGTTTTAATTTTTTCCTCCTGTGCGACCGTGTTGTATGAAATCTGAGGGTTGGCCAGTCATCGGCTTCTGCCCCCACATAGGTAGTACGGGGGTGTTCGGGATGGAATCAAACAATCTTGATCCAATTATATGGTCCTTGAAGGAGTTGTTTAGAGCAACGAATCAGGCAACCAGACTATGCGGCTTGAACGCCCTCACTTAGCCATAGGAGTTTTATAATAAAAACATGGGCGCAACCCCTAGTATCTGAACTAGAGTGCTATAAGCGTCTGATCGGGGATTACCGATCCTTCGCGTAATGCGGAAGAAATCTCCAACGATTTGTAACCTCTGAACAGCTGACCGGCTCTCACCACATCATGACAGTCAGTTTTCGGCTTTCTCTATTGAGGTGCTCCTTTGGATAAACCAAGGCACAATCGCGGTAGTTCTCCCTTTACTACCTTAGTTGATATAGCGGAACGTAAGGTAGCAAGCACATGAGCCGGGCAACCCAACTATTGATCAAAGACATGATTCGGAGCTAATGCATATAATGCTAAATTCGGGGTGCAGAACTATACTTATAAAAAGTGTTCGGACTTGTGTTGCCGTAATGTGGGGTGCTATGAAGCCCCTAGCAATCATCAAACGTACCAAAGTGTACGGGTGCTACCTGATAGGGTTATCCACAGGGGAGCTGAAAAAGAGAAAGAAAACAGAAAAGGTACAGAGGTAAAAAGCTGGGGTCCTAAAGCTCCAGCCGCAAACTGTTCTTGTTGTAATTTAATTAGTACGTCAAGGCGCATTGATACAGGTAGTGCGATAAGCAACAGGCTATTTGACATGCCGAAACCAAGGGAGAGGTGCATGTGGTCCCTGAAAAGACGGGGAGAGTTATCGTTAACGGAATCACCTAAAAAGTCCCCATATGTTTGTGTTTCTCGCCGTCTTGGTGTGTTTATCCTTCAAGAGGACCGATGACCAGTCCACCAGATGCGGTCTATGGGATTGAGACCTGCGAAGGAAACAAGTAAAAGTGAAAGTATGTGTGTATCTGATGTCGGCTAAGCCGTACTATGGACCACAAGCTAGCTATGCCTCTGTCGATGCCCATGGGATATTGAGTGCATAGTTATGTACGCACGGCACGAATGCCGCCACTTCATCGGGACTGAGACGGAGGTCGGATTGCTAGTGGAGCTCCTGACGAGCCGAGCTCTCCTGCTGCAGAATAGTTCGGACCCTCTTAATGGTGTTTGTGGGCTCGGCAGCTGAATTAAGGTTCTTCTTAAGAAGGCCGCTCTGTACTTTTGTTGCTAAGGCAGATGTGTGCTCTTCTGTATGGAGGGAGCGTTTCGTATTTCCGTTGACCGTTATGATGCTGCATGGACCGGGCATCTTGAGCTTGAGATAAGCATAGTGTGGTACTGCGTTGAATCGAGCAAACGCGGTTCGTCCGAGCAGTGCGTGATAGCCGTTGCGGAAGGGGACGATGTCGAAGATTAACTCCTCGCTTCGGAAGTTGTCCGGAGATCCGAAGACAACCTCTAGTGTGATTGAGCCTGTACAGCGGGCCTCTACACCTGGTATGATCCCTTTGAAGGTAGTCCTGGTGGGCTTGATCCGTGATGGGTTAATGCCCATTTTCACATTGTATCCTGATAGAGCAGATTGAGGCTGCTACCTCCGTCCATAAGGACGCGAGTCAGGTGGAACCCATCAATTATTGGGTCTAGGACCAGTGCGGCTGAGCCACCGTGATAGATACTGGTCGGATGATCCCGGCGATCAAAAGTGATCGGGCATGACGACCATGGATTGAATTTTGGGGCGACTGGCTCTATCGCGTAGACGTTCCTGAGCGCACGCTTGCGCTCCCTCTTGGGAATGTGGGTAGCGTATATCATGTGCACTATTTTGACCTAAGGGGGAAACTTCTTCTGGCCCCCTGTGTTCAGTTGTCGGGGCTCTTCGCCATCGTCCTTGCTTTGCGATCCCTTTTCCCTGTTCTCGATGTTTAATTTGCCGGCCTGTTCAAAAACCCAGCAATCTCTATTTGTATGATTGGGTGGTTTGTCCGGGGTGCCGTGAATCTGGCATGGACGATCAAGTATGCAGTCCAAGCTGGATGGGCTTGAATTGTTCTTTTGTAACGGCTTCTTCCGCTGACCGGACTTGGAGCCACTGAATCCGGCATTGACCTTCGTATCCTCGGTGTTGTCATTGTTGTTTTTACGCTTGTATTTGTTGCGCCGAGACTTGTCTTTGTTATTTTGAACTCCAGGGGTGCCGGCGTCGCTTGCATTGTTTTTGCTACGGGCCAACCAACTGTCCTCGCCCGCACAAAAGCGGGTCATGAGTGCCGTGAGGGCCGCCATGGATTTTGGCTTTTCTTGGCCGAGGTGGTGAGCGAGCCATTCGTCGCGTATGCTGTGTTTGAAGGCTGCTAGGGCTTCGGCATCCGAACAGTCGACGATTTGGTTCTTTTTAGTTAAGAACCTAGTCCAGAATTTCCTGGCGGACTCTCCAGGTTGTTGAACTATGTGGCTTAAGTTATCGGCGTCTGGTGGCCAGACATATGTACCTTGGAAGTTGTTGAGGAAAGCTTCTTCCAAGTCCCCCCAACTGCCGATAGAATTTTCAGGCAGGTTGTTTAACCAGTGCCGAGCTGGCCCCTTGAGTTTTAGAGGGAGGTATTTGATGGCGTAGAGGTCGTCACCGTGGGCCATATGAATGTGGAGAATGAAGTCTTCGATCCACACCGCGGGGTCCGTGGTTCCATTGTATGATTCTATATTCACGGGTTTAAACCCTTGTAGGAATTCATGATCCGTGACCTCATCAGTGAAGCAATGAGGGTGTACGGCGCCTCTATATCGGGCCGTATCATGATGTAGCTCTGATGGAGTCCATCTACGGAGCCCGCACATGACTAAGTTTGTCACGTCCAAATAGGTGGCCGTCGTCGCGTGTCGAGGCACGTCCTCGAGATCCATAGATTGATCTGGTATGTCCTACTTTATTGTTCAGGTTTTGCCGGAGGTCATATGTATGGCCGTGGGCTAATTTACCCCTACCTTTGCGATGAGGCAGGGCGGGCTGGTGTTCGGCGTGAGTTACCGTTTTGTCCCGACCATGTGGTGGTCGGTCAGCTGCATTGTACGATGGTGGTATGTATTCTGGTGCCTCCTCGTCAAACTGAGGTAGCAATTTGCGCTTTGGGTAGCTTTTGGTTGGGCGCTTGAGGCCGTATTCTTCGGCTGCTAGGACGTCGGTCCATTTATCATTGAGCAGATCTTGATCAGCTTGAAGCTGCTGCTTCTTCTTTTTCAGGCTCCTGGCAGTGGCTATTAGCTGGCGCTTGAAGCGCTCCTGCTCAAGAGGTTCCTCAGGTATGATGAAATCGTCGGTGCCGAGGCTCACCTCATCCTCGGAGAGCAGAAGATAACTTCTGTCCTCTGAGTCTTCGCGTGTGGCCTGTTTATCAAGGCTGACCTTCCCATCTTCCCGTTCATCTTGTTTATTAGTTGTTTCAATGGGGTCTTCGTTGTCTTCGGCACCTTCTGGAGTGTTATCTTCTCCTGTGCCGGTGTTGCTGTCTTTACTGCGGCGTGACTTAGAGAGGCGCCGCTGATGCCGGCGCTTGGATTGTATTTCGGAAGGTTTATCCTCAGCTGGATCTTCCTTGTCATCGCCGCTGTTCTCCTTTGGTGCATCCACCATGCATACATCGTACGAGGAAGTGGCCGTCCAGTGTCCGGTGAATGACGGGTTCTGGGCCTCTTCTTCTCCAGCATCGTCGTCCATACCATCAATGTCCTCAGAGTCGTAATCAAGTGTTTCGGTTAAATCCTCGACCATGGCTATGAAGTGGGTGGCGGGTGGGGAGCAAAATTCTCCATCGTCAGCCCCTAGTTCGAACCGGATATAGTTCGGCTGTGAGTCCTCCGCCAAGGACAGGTTCTTTAATGAGTTTAGCATGTCGCCCAAAGGCGAGTGCTGGAAGATGTCAGCGGCACTGAATTCGAGGATCGATGAACGATCAAGTTCGGCGTCCGTGGGCTCACATGGTTCGGAACTTACAGCCGGAAACGAGTCCGGAGTTCCGGTGGCACGGGTATCATGTGAGATCAAGTCTATGTGCGGCTCCAGCGCCGTGGAATCTGTGGCCTCCGCGGTGGGGTCGATCCTCCCGTCCTCGGATGGCGCAGTCTGCTCTGGGTCTAAGGCCAGAGTGGTTATGGGAGTTGTCTCCTGGATGTAGTCCGATGACAAATTTAGGTCATGTCCCTCGGGGTGACCAGGAGTAGCGGCCGCGGTCTCGAATCCGGCGAAGATCAAGTCTCCACGGATGTCCGCAACGTAGTTCAAGCTCCCAAATCTGACCTGATGGCCAGGGGCGTAGCTTTCGATCTGCTCCAGATGGCCAAGCGAATTGGCCCGCGGAGCGAAGCCTCCGAACACAAAGGTTTGTCCGGGAAGGAAAACTCCCCCTTGGGCAGCATCGTTGTAGATGGTTAACGGAGCCATCGAACCTCTGGATGATGACACAGTGGAACTCTCAATGAAAGCACCAATGTCGGTGTCAAAACCGACGGATCTCGGGTAGGGGGTCCCGAACTATGCGTCTAAGGTCGATCGTAATAGGAGACAGGGGACACAATGCTTTACCCAGGTTCGGGCCCTCTCTATGGAGGTAATACCCTACGTCCTGCTTGATTGATCTTGATGAATATGAGTATTACAAGAGTTGATCTACCACGAGATCTTAATGGCAAAACCCTAGAGGTCTAGCTTGTATGGCTATGATAATGCCTGTCCTCCGGACTAAGTCCTCCGGTTTATATAGACACCGGAAGGATCTAGGGTTACACAAGGTTGGTTACAAAGAAAGGAATCTACATATTTAGTCGCCAAGCTTTCCTTCCACGCCAAGGAGAGTCCCATCCGGACACGGGTGTAGTCTTCGGTCTTCGTATCTTCACAGCCCATCAGTCCGGCCCATGGCTAACAGGTCGGACGCCCAAGGACCCCTTAGTCCAGGACTCCCTCAACGACCATGACGCTATGATGGAGATCAAGGTGTCAAGCCGGTGATGATGGAGATCATGATGGTGCTTTGGAGATGGAGATCAAAGGCACAAGATGATGATGGCCATATCATGTCACATATTTTGGTTGCATGTGATGTTTATCTTTTATGCATCTTATTTTGCTTAGTACAGCAGTAGCATTATAAGATGATCCCTTACTAAAATTTCAAGGTATAAGTGTTCTCCCTGAGTATGCACCGTTGTGACAGTTCGTCGTGCTGAGACACCAAATGATGATCGGGTGTGATAAGCTCTACATTCACATACAACGGGTGCAAGACAGTTTTGCACATGCAGAATACTCGGGTTAAACTTGACGAGCCTAGCATGTACAGACATGGCCTCGGAACACTGGAGACCGAAGGTCGAACGTGAATCATATAGTAGATATGATCAACATAGAGATGTTCACCATTGAAAACTACTCCATCTCACGTGATGATCAGACGTGGTTTAGTTAATATGGATCACGTGATCATTTAGATGACTCGAGGGATGTCTATCTAAGTTGGAGTTCTTAAGTAATATGATTAATTGAACTTAATTTATCATGAACTTAGTCTTGATAGTTTTTGCATATCTATGTTGTAGATCAATGGCTCGTGATACAATTCCCTTGAATTTTAATGTGTCCCTAAAGAAAGCTAAGTTGAACGATGATAGTAGCAATTACACGGACTCGGTCCGTAACTTGAGGATTATCCTCATTGCCACACAGAAAAATTACGTCCTTGATGCACCGCTAGGTGTGCCACCCCCTCCAGCAACTACAGACGTTGTGAACGCCTGGCGGTCGCATGTTGATGACTACTTGATAGTTCAGTGTGCCATGCTTTACGGCTTAGAATCGGGACTTCAAAGACGTTTTGAACGTCATGGACCATATGAGATGTTCCAGGAATTGAAGTTAATATTTCAAGCAAATGCCCGAGTTGAGATATATGAAGTCTCCAACAAGTTCTGTAGCTGCAAGATGGAGGAGAACAGTTCTGTCAGTGAATACATACTCAGAATGTTTGGGTATCATAGCCACTTGACTCAGCTGGGAGTTAATCTTCCAGATGATAGTGTTATTGACAGAGTTCTCCAATCACTGCCACCAAGCTACAAAGGCTTCGTGATGAACTGTAATATGCAAGGGATGGATAAGACAATTCCCGAGCTCGTCGCTATGCTCAAAGCTACGAAGGTAGAAATCAAGAAGGAGCATCAAGTGTTGATGGTTAACAAGACCACTAGTTTCAAGAAAAAGGGCAAAGGAAATAAGGGAAACTTCAAGAAGAATGGCAAGCAAGTTTCCACTCCTAGGAAGAAGCCCAAGTCTGGAACTAAGCCTGAAACTGAGTGCTTCTACTACAAACGGATTGGTCACTGGAAGCGGAACTGCCCCAAGTATTTGACGGATAAGAAGGATGGCAAAGTGAACAAAGGTATATTTGACATACATGTTATTGATGTGTACCTTACTAATGCTCGTAGTAGTGCCTAGGTATTTGATATCGGTTCCGTTGCTCATATTTGTAACTCGAAACAGGCCCTACGGATTAAACGAAGATTGGCTAAGGACATGCGCGTCGGGAATGGTTCCAAGGTCGATGTGATCGCCATCGGCATGCTACCTCTACATCTACCTTCGGAATTAGTTTTAGACCTGAATAATTGTTATTTGGTGCCAGCGTTGAGCATGAACATTATATCTGGATCTTGTTTAATGTGGGACGGTTATTCATTTAAATAAGAGAATAATGATTGTTCTATTTATATGTGTAATATCTTTTATGGTCATGCACCCTTGAAGAGTGGTCTATTTTTGTTGAATCTCGGTCGTGGTGATACACATATTCATAATATTGATGCCAAAAGATGCAAATTTGATGATGATAGTGCAACATATTTGTAGCACTACCGTTTAGGTCATATTGGTATAAAGCACATGAAGAAACTCCATGCGGATGGACTTTTCAAATCACTTGATTATGAATCATTTGATGCTTGCGAACCATGCCTCATGGGCAAGATGACTAAAACTCCGTTCTCCGGAACAATGGAGCGAGCCACTGACTTATTGGAAATAATACAAACTGATGTATGCGGTCCGATGAGTGTTGAGGCTCACGGCGGGTATCGTTATTTTCTGACCTTCATAGATGATTTGAGCAGATATGGGTATATCTACTGAATGAAACACAAGTCTGAGACATTTGAAAAGTTCAAAGAATTTCATAGTGAAGTGGAGAATCATCGTAACAAGAAAATAAAGTTTCTACGATCTGATCGCGGAAGCGAATATTTGAGTTACGAGTTTGGCCTTCATTTAAAACAATGTGGAATAGTTTCACAACTCACGCCACCTGGAACACCATAGCATAATGGTGTGTCCGAACGTCGTAACCGTACTTTATTAGATATGGTGCGATCTATGATGTCTCTTACTGATTTACCACTATCATTTTGGGGTTATGCATTAGAGATAGCTGCATTCACTTTAAATAGGGCACCGTCTAAATCCGTTGAGACGACACTGTATGAACTATGGTTTGGCAATAAACCTAAGCTGCCGTTTCTTAAAGTTTGGGGTTGCGATGCTTATGTGAAAAAGCTTCAGCCTGATAAGCTCGAACCCAAATCGGTGAAGTGTGTCTTCGTAGGATACCCAAAAGAAATTGTTGGGTACACTTTCTATCACAGATCCAAAGGCAAGATCTTCGTTGCTAAGAATGGTCCTTTCTAGAGAGGAGTTTCTCTCGAAAGAAGTGAGTGGGAGGAAAGTAGAACTTGATGAGGTAATTGTACCTTCTCTCGAATTGGAAAGTAGCTCATCACATAAATCAGTTCCAGTGATGCCTACACCAACTAGAGAGGAAGCTAATGATAATGATCATGAAACTTCAGATCAAGTTACTACTGAACCTCGTAGATCAACCAGAACACGTTTCGTACCTGAGTGTTATGGTAATCTTGTTTTGGAAGTCATGTTACTAGACCATGACAAACCTATGAACTATGAGGAAGCGATGATGAGCACAGATTCCGATAAATGGCTTGAGGCCATGAAATCTGAGATAGGATCCATGTATGAGAACAAAGTGTGGACTTTGGTTGACTTTCCCGATGATCGGCGAGCCATAGAGAAAAAATGGATCTTCAAGAAGAAGACTGACGCTGATGGTAATGTTACTGTCTACAAAGCTCGACTTGTTGCGAAAGGTTTTCGACAAGTTCAAGGAGTTGACTACGATGAGACCTTCTCACCCGTAGCGATGCTTAAGTCTGTCTGAATCATGTTAGCAATTGCCGCATTTTATGATTATGAAATCTGGCAAATGGACATCAAAACTGCATTCCTTAATGGATTTCTTAAAGAAGAGTTGTATATGATGCAACCAGAAGGTTTTGTCGATCCTAAAGGTGCTAACAAAGTGTGCAAGCTCCAGCGATCCATTTATGGACTGGTGCGAGCATCTCGGAATTGGAATATACGCTTTGATGAGGTGATCAAAGCATATGGTTTTATACAGACTTTTGGAGAAGCCTGTATTTACAAGAAAGTGAGTGGGAGTTTTGTAGTATTTCTAATATTATTTGTGGATGACATATTGTTGATTGGAAATGATATAGAATTTCTGGATAGCATAAAAGGATACTTGAATAAGAGTTTTTCAATGAAAGACCTCGGTGAAGCTGCTTATATATTGGGCGTCAAGATCTATAGAGATAGATCAAGACGCTTAATTGGAATTTCACAAAGCACATACCTTGATAAAGTTTTGAAGAAGTTCAAAATGGATTAGTCAAAGAAAGGGTTCTTGCTTGTGTTACAAGGTGTGAAATTGAGTCAGACTCAATGCTCGACCACTGCAGAAGATAGAGAGAAAATGAAAGTCATTCCCTATGCCTCAACCATAGGTTCTATCATGTATGCTATGTTGTATACCAGACTAGATGTGTGCCTTGCTATAAGTCTAGAAGGGAGGTACCAAAGTAATCCAAGAGTGGATCACTGGACAACAGTCAAGAACATTCTGAAGCACCTGAAAAGGACTAAGGATATGTTTCTCGTTTATGGAGGTGACAAAGAGCTCATCATAAATGGTTACGTCGATGCTAGCTTTGACACTAATCCGGATGACTCTAAGTCACAAATTGGATATGTATTTATATTGAATGGTGGAGCTATCAGTTGGTGCAGTTCCAAGAAAAGCGTCGTGGCGGGATCTACGTGTTAAGCGGAGTACATAGCTGCTTTGGAAGCAGCGAATGAAGAGGTCTGGATGAAGGAGTTCATATCTGATCTAGGTGTAATACCTAGTGCATCGGGTCCAATGAAAATCTTTTGTGACAATACTGGAGCAATTGCCTTGGTGAAGGAATCCAGATTTCACAAAAGAACCAAACACATCAAGAGACGCTTCAACTCCATCCGTGATCAAGTCAAGGAGGGAGACATAGAGATTTGCAAAATACATACGGATCTGAATATGGCAGACCAGTTGACTAAGCCTCTTCCACGACAAAACATGATCAACACCAAGACTCCATGGGTGTTAGAATCATTACAATGTAATCTAGATTCTTGACTCTAGTGCAAGTGGGAGACTGAAGGAAATATGACTTAGAGGCAATAATAAAGTTGTTATTTACATTTCATTATATCATGAGAAATATTTATTATTCATGCTATAATTGTATTAACCGAAAACTTGATACATGTGTGGATACATACACAAAACACAGTGTCCCAAGTAAGCCTCTACTAGACTAGCTCGTTAATCAAAGATGGTTAAGTTTCCTAACCATAGACATGTGTTGTCATTTGATGAACGGGATCACGTCATTAGGAGAATGATGTGATGGAAATGACCCATGCGTTAGCTTAGCATATCGATCATTCAGTTTTATTGCTATTGCTTTCTTCATGTCAAATACATATTCCTTCGACTATGAGATTATGCAACTCCTAGATACCGGAGGAATACCTTGTGTGCTATCAAATGTCACAACGTAACTGGGTGATTATAAAGATGCTCTATAGGTATCTCTAAAGGTGTTTGTTGGGTTGGCATAGATCGAGATTAGGATTTGTCACTCCGAGTATCGAAGAGGTATCTCTGGGCCCTCTCGGTAATACACATCATAATAAGACTTGCAAGCAATGTGACTAATGATTTAGTTGCGAGATGATGTATTACGGAATGAGTAAAGAGACTTGCCGGTAACGAGATTGAACTAGGTATGAAGATACCGATGATCGAATCTCGGGCAAGTAACATACCGATGACAAAGGGAATAACATATGTTGTCATTATGGTACGACTGATAAAGATCTTCGTAGAATATGTGGGAACCAATATGAGCATCCAGGTTCCACTATTGGTTATTGACCGGAGAGGTGTCTCGGTCATGTCTACATAGTTCTCGAACCCGTAGGGTGCGCACGCTTAACGTTCGATGACAATTTTGTATTATATGAGTTATGTGATTTGGTGATAGAATGTTGTTTAGAGTCCCAGATGAGATCACGGACATGATGAGGAGTCTCTAAATGATTGAAAGGTAAAGGTTCATATATTGGACGATGATATTCAGACACCGGAAGTGTTCCGGGGGTACCGGGTACATATCGGGTCACCGGAAGGGGTTCCGGGCATCCCCCCGGCAACTACATGGGCCTAATGGGCCAAGAAGGGGACATACCAGCCCCTAGGGAGCTGGTGCACCCCATGTAGGCCGAAATAAGGAGGAAGGAAAGAGGGGAAGAGAGAAATGAAGGGGAGCAATTCGGCCTCCCCCTTCTTTCTCTCCTCCCTCCTCCTTCCTTCCCCCTCCGGATGAATATGGAAGGGGGAGGTCGAATTGGGAGGCGCCTAAGTAGGATTCCTCCTACTTAGGGCGCCCTTTGGCTTCCTCTCCTCCCCTCCAACCTATATATATATATATATATATATATATGTTGGGGGCACCGCTAGAACACACATCAATAGTTGTTAGCCGTGTGCGGCAATCCCCTCCACAGTTTACGCCTTCGGTCATATTCACGTAGTGCTTAGGCGAAGCCCTGCGCGAATCACTTCACCATCACCGCCACCATGCCGTTGTGCTGACGGAACTCTCCCTCGACACTTTGCTAGATCAAGAGTTTGAGGGACGTCATCGAGCTGAACGTGTGCAGAACTCGGAGGTGCCATACGTTCGGTGCTTGATCGGTCGGAACGAGAAGAAGTTCGACTACATCAACCCCGGTGTCAAACGCTTCCGCTTTTGGTCTACGAGGGTACGTGGACACACTCTCCCCCTCTCGTTGCTATGCATCTCCTAGATAGATCTTGCGTGAGCGTAGGATTTTTTTTCAAATTGCGTGCTATGTTTCACAACAATAGGGATCTCTTTAACTTGCAAACAAATTTCTCTTTACCGGGCACTATGAAACCTTCTGGTTGGTCCATGTAAATCTCCTCCTCCAGTTCACCATGCAAAAAAGCAGTCTTGCCATTTAACTGTTCAAGCTCAAGATCATGCATATCAAGAATACCAAAAAATGCATGAATGAAACTATGCTTGACAACTGGAGAGAACACATCATTATAATTAATACCTGGTATGTGACTGAAGCCCTTAGCCACTAACCTTGCCTTAAACCTCGCGGGCTCACTAGGAGACAAACCCTCCTTTCTTTTGAAGATCCATTTGCAGCGAACGGTCTTCTTATGTTTGGGAAAGTGCACAACATCCCATGCGCAATTTTTCTCAAGTGACTGCATCTCTTCCTGCATAGCAGCAATCCACTTCTCGCGGTCACCAGAAACAACGGCTTCAGTGTATGTGGACGGCTCATGGATGTTCTCAACCTTTTCTGCACAACTGAAAGCATAATGAACAATGCCACACTCTTTAATTAGGCATTTAGATTTCTTAATGACTCTCTTGCTCCTGCCATCTACAAGAGACTAAACTTGTCGTTGCAAAACAGGGGTGAGTGCTGCACAACATCATCATCGTGAACCTCTGTATCTGGAGCATCATCAACATTATCATCAATCTATGCATCTGGAACAACCTCATCATTATCAACAATTACATGTTCCTCCTCATCAAAGTGTTGTACCTGCACAGTAACTTGTTGTGGCTCTACATCAAAAGTATCTGTGGACAGATCATCAAGATACATAACAGATTCATTGAAAATGACACTCCTGCTCACAAAAACATTATTAGTTTCAGGATTCCATAACTTGTATCCTTTTACTCCTGATCTGTAACCAACAAACACACACTTGATAGCTCTAGACTCAAGTTTTCCATTATCAACGTGTGCATATGCAGTGCAACCGAAAACTCTCAACTGTGAATAGTCAGCTAGTGTACCAGACCATACCTCAATGGGAGTTTTCTTATTAGGTGGAATGGATGGTGACATGTTGATGAGGTAGCAGATGGTGGAGGCGGCTCCAGACTCGCTACGCTCTGCTTCGGCCCAAGCCTACCGGCGACGGGCCTCGCTTCGCTCGCTCATCAAAAGTTAGCCTTTCCCTTTATACTTGAATTTGGAGCATAAGATAATAAGAATACATGCATTAGCGTCTACAGCCAGGCTCCCAAATCACAATCAAATGCCTCGGCGGGCTGACCGGTCACAAAAAAATGACTCAGCCAGACGCCTCAAACGGGTCTCAAACGTCCAAGCTGACCGGCACCCCTCACATCCAGCCCAAATATGGGGCGGATATGGGGCGCCCGGGCGTGTCTGCCACATAGGACTGACAACGGGATCCCACGCGGAATCGCCCGGAAACTCGGAAGTCTGATGGACGCTTCTTCCCTCACCATAGTGTGAACCCGCATGGCGCCGCTTCGGCTCGCCGCCCGAGGCCAAATCTAGCTATTTAAGCCGAACGACGTCCCCCAACCCTAGCCCATCCACCTCCTCCCTCTCTGCGCCGCCACCCGGGCCCGTCCGCCTCCTCTCCCCCGCTCTCCCATGCTCTCCGGCATCGCCATGGTCCGACAAAAGACCACCACGTACGCTATGCTGACACCGGAGTGCCGTAGGCAGATCACGGAGGAGATCCAGGCTAGGCTCGCAGCCTGCATCAGTTCTGAGCTACCTTCGGACCCGCCGAAGCCGGAGGAGGAGGAAGGAGAGCAGCTACCGGAGCCGATGGAGGTGGCGGATCCGGAGAAGGACGAGGCAGAGCAGCTAGTTCCAGGGTTCACCATGGAGGAGACGAAGGCGAAGTTCGCTGTCGCCCAAGCCGCGAAGATGGTGGAGTAGCAGGCCATCCTAGAGTTCATCCAGGGTGAGACCTATGTGGAGGCCAACCGGGAATTTCACTAGAAGGAGCGGACGGTGGCTGACGCGCTCTTCGCCGAACTCGACGAGGAGATAGAGGAGGAGGCCGGAGCGGAGCACCTGGAGAAGCTGGAGCTGCAGCGACCGCCCATGTACCTAGAGCCGGGCACGGAGATAATCGACATGTTTGACGAGGAGTAGCTAGGTGATTTGTGTAGTACGTAGGTTTTTCCGTTTGCATGCTTTTGTATGTATTTAAGAATTTAGTATAAGGTGTCCGGATGCAGTTGCGGTAATCTTAGGATTGCCCGGTCACTGCCTGCGGGCATGTCCGCACGCGTTTGATAGGTCGGATTTGCCAATCGCGGTTGTAGATGCTCTTATATCCCCCGTTTTTAAATATAAGTCAGAGGTTTCAACATAAATGATATAAGGATGTATGTTGACGTATTTTAGGGTGTAGATTTATTTATTTTACTTTGCATGTAGTCCATATTAAAATCTCTAGAAAAACTTATATTTAGAAATGGAGTGATTACCTACATACACTGTACATGCCCAGCGGCCCGCCTGATCTTTCTATAAATAGCTGCGCGCTGTCCAAAGCTAGTCACATGCAAATTCAGGTCTTAACCTTGTCACTGCTTAGTAGACACACATTACCTAGCTCGCTCTCTCTCCCTCTCATCGAGCAATGGAGGATGACAAGAAGACCAAGTACCGCGGCGTGCGTACGCGGCCTTGGGGCAAGTTCGCCGCAGAGATCCGTGACCCCGAGCGTGGCGGCGCCCGCGTCTGGCTCGGCACGTTTGACACGGCCGAGGAGGCCGCGAGGGTGTACGACCGCGCGGCTTTTGCCCAGAGGGGCGCCACCGCCGTGCTAAACTTCCCCGGGGAGGCCGGGGGCGCCACCGGCTCGTCTTCGTCCGCCCCGGCTGGCTCTGGAGCCGGCACGGGCAGGGGTCGCGGGGGCACAGAGAAGATCGAACTCGAGTACCTCGACGACAGCCTCCTGGACGAGCTTCTCGACGACAGCAAGTACGGTGGTAAATGAGAGAGAGATTGTCTTGAATGCACGTATATATGCATGCATGCAGAAGAAATGGCCTCCACAAATACATATGTAAACGTAGATGTAAACTATACACGCATAATGACACACATACCACATCCATATGGGCCATATTACGTGATCCATCATGCATTACAACACAAGTACCGTTCACATATTTGCATTTAGTTGCAATTTCCACCACTGAATCAATGTCATATATGCTACAAATTACAAAATAATCGCTTTTGTTTCGTGCCCTAAACAAAAGACACGCCAGACATGCACAGTACGCATATGTACTTCTGTGATGAATGAACTACATATATCATGGCAAAACAAGGCAATACATATGTACGTGTTACTGTTGTATCTATATATACGTGGAGAAAAAGAAGTGTTGGGTGGCGGCATCCATCTTGATATATGTACCCAATCATTGTATCTAGCTCGAATGGAATCTGCGGATCATATCGTTGAGCCGCCATTGTAATGTTATCAATGTGGCAATTGCAAACCTGACATTTCTGGTAATATTATATGGCAATTCTCGTACCATCCAGCATGCGTGAAACGTGATATTCTCTTTGCTTTCATGGAACATTGACATATATGTTCGGTCGTTGCACGCTAAAGCTGGCCAATAGAGCCACCGCTTTAGTGCTATGTTTCTGTGTATATTATGGTGGTGCGTGGTTGCATGCATGAATGTGCTAAACCTTTATGGTTCTCTTCGCGTGTGTAATCTATGTCATGGCTGCGGCTGCTTACCATCTCTTGGTTGACATGCATGAATGTGGACCTTGGAAGACCATTAGCTAGATCTAGTAAACAAAAGCACGAAGAGCTGAGCAGCTGCTCACGTGATTAATTATTAAGGAATCTCTGGTAGGTTCATATAAGAGCTTTGGTACAAGTACTCCCTGATTTAAACCACAGGCATCCACCTCGCCTTGTTAATTCCCTCTCTCGTCACCGGAAAAAGGAAACATCCCTCTTTCGAAACAGCCTTTCACTTTGTTTTATATATTACGAAAAAGGATTTCTTCTCGCTTTAGATTATAAAGCAACCAATATCCACAACCAAGTCATCGATACAAAGCACACCACACACACCCAAGACAAGATACAAGGATGTCGGGCACTGACACACAACTTCAACGACTGCCACGCACCCACAGGATGCCCGATCAATCGGGAAGAAGTGTGATGGACCACGCCGGACCGAGGACTCCAAGACGATGCCTCCAAGAAGGGTACGACCACGGAATGTCACCACCATCCGATCCGAAGATTAAGCTTTCACCCGTAGCTAGATGGAAGGAAAGGGAGCACCACGACGGAGCCTACAGGGAGGAACACGACGTCTGCGGACGCCATCACCGTCGGCCAGTGCACGGACTGGGCAAGTGATGTACTCCGGTGCTTCAACCCTTCTGTCGCCTCCCCGGTCCGACAACCACCCGCATCTATGCCATCCGAGCGGACATAGATGCCCGCCCGCATCCGAGTCGTGCAGTTCGCCCACGACCATCGCGTCTCCCACCGCCAGGACCACCACCCTGCCACCAGACCACCGCGAGAGCTCCCAAAGGACACGACTTTGGTCAAATCCACGCCCCCAGCCGCCTCCTGGAATCGCCGAGGGGCACTGCCTCGAGACGAACCGCAACCTGACGCCGCTCAGGGGAAGGGGGAGGTGGGGGACCCATCCCCAACCAGCCTCCCCCCCCCCCCCCGAAACCACTTGTTTCGCCCCTGAAGCCGAACGTCCGGACCCGCCGGAGAGCATCGACCGCCACCCGAAGTCGAAGAAGAGGGATGAGATGGCAGATCTACCGCCACTGCAGCCATGGGAGGCCATCAAGGAGGTCTTCCCGCGCCGAGCTCTGTCGTCCAGCCGCAAGGGCCCGACTGGACGAGGCCGCCCACCACCACCGCTGCCCCCCCCCCCAACCAGATAGCCACGACGAGAGGGGCCGCCTGCGACACAGTTGCACACGACCCGCAGTGCCAGAGGAGGCTCGGCAGAGCTGCCGGGAGGCAACAGCCGTCGAAACCCGCCCGCCGGCCTGCACCAACGCCTTGTCGCCCATCACGCATCCACCACGCCACCGTAGTCGGCCCCCGCCGCCGCGCTCGACATCCAGTGCCGCGTCCCGGCACGCGAGATCCGGCTCGCGCCGAGATACCCGCACGAGGAAATGAGGGGAGCCCTGATAAAGCTATGTACCTAGGGTAGGGTCATGGACCTGACCTAGGCATCCTCCCCTAGGACAGCACCCTAAAGCCAGGATCATTCAAAGAGTACCATTATCCAGTCGACCATAGACATTCCACTCGGAAGAATCACTATCACTCGACCGTCGCAGAAATCACTCGACGAGCAGAAGAGCTAAAGTCACTCTGCACGAACAATGGTCGAGCATTTACTTGTAGGCTTGATTGTCATTTATAGCACCTAGATACAGGTGTTACCAGTAACGTCTCCATCTTTATGTACCTTAAACCCTTTGTAACTGAGGGCGAGAGGGGTCTGGCAAACTCTATATAAGCCACCCCCCTCCTCAGGGACAAGGGTTCGCACTCCCTGTAACTCACACGCATATAATCCAGTCGACCGCCTCCGGGCTCCGAGACGTAGGGCTGTTACTTCCTCCGAGAAGGGTCCGAACTTGTAAAACTCGCGTGTACAACTCCTCCATAGCTAGGATCTTGCCTCTACATCCCTACCCCCCATTCTACTGTCAGACTTAGAACCACGACAGTTGGCGCCCACCGTGGGGCAGGTGTCTTAGCGACTTGTTGGAGAAGTTGCGATTTTCCCGATCCCCATCGACATGGTTTCAGGCGGAGGTTTGGCCGAGGGCCGCGAGATCCGTCTCGGCGCGCTCGTTTCATCACCGACGACTCCGCTTGGCTCCAAGAAGCGCCACTTGACGTCGAGGCGCTCCCTGTCCGTGGGGCAACACACTTTCGCGCGTGCGTCCGTGGCGTCCTCCTACGGCAGCCGTCGACTCGGTATCGATCGGCTCCTGTACTGACCTCCCTCCCTGCAGCCCGCCGGAGCAAGCGTTCCGGTCGATCGAGGCTTCAGCGGTGGGTCAGGCATGCGGTGGCTCGCCAGTCGGCCACCCCCAAGTCGCGGTAATCGAGCCCGACGAAACTCTCTACGGCCTGTTCGACCTGTCGACTGGCTCCGTAGAGATTGCATCCGAGTGCGACAGCAGCGACCCCGCGGCAGAAGTTTTGATGGTCAATGGACCACGCAGTCCTCCTGGCTTCACTCATGAAGACGGAGGCGGCGGGGGCGGCGATCCGTCGCGTGTTCACAAAGAGTACCGCCCCGAACCCCTCTCTTCGCAGCGGAGGGAAGAACTTCACCGCCGGAACATGGATGCGCTTCACACTCCTATCGTTGGAGAAACCCCTGAGGCTCAGGCCTTGGAGGAGGCGCGCCTAGCCAACTTGGTTGAGCGCACTCGACTGGAGAACCTCCAGCGCGCACTTGACGAGCGTGCTCAGCAGCGTATCCCTGAGTCCAGTCGACGCCAACTTTTTCCGCCTCCGACTCAGGTATACCGAACTCCGATCCAGAATATCGCAGCTGCGGCCCGAATAGCGGAGTCAATCCAACCTTCCCAGTCAGAAGCTGGTCGAGGTCTGGTGCAGATCCGGGCTTTGCTCCGTGCGGCGGGAGAGCAGAATACAGCAGTATCTCAGTCGCGGAATAGGATCCATAGCAGATCCATGGTTGCAGACACAGTCCAGTCGGCTCACAGCCCGAGATCGCCCCCGAGGCGTGAAGGACGTGAGGACCGGCGAGATCATTACAGAAACCGCGAGCAGTATGATCACCGACTCAATCACGATGATCGTCGTTGAGTGCCCACGCCTCCCCCAAGGAGTGGGTCATACGTGCCTCGGCAGCATGATGACAGACGTCCTCACAGTGGTGGGCGAAGGATTCCAGTCGACCCCAGGGAGCCGGGCTTTGGTGCGAGATCTATTCTCGTTCAGGGTCTGGTCGACAGAAACAGAGCTCACGGAGAGGGTCACGACAGAGATTTCCCAACCAGCAGCAGGGTACATGTCTCGGGTCCAGAGTGCTTCAGCAGAGCCATCAGGGTTGCGGTGATTCCTCCCAACTTCAGGTTGGCGACTGAAGTCAGTAAGTTCACTAGCGAGTCCAAGCCTGACACTTGGCTTGAGGATTATTGAGTGGCTGTACAGATTGGTGGTGGCAACGATGAAGTGGCCATGAAGCACCTTCCTTTGATGTTGGAGGGCTCGGCCAGAGCGTGGCTGAATCAGTTAGCGCCTAGTAGTATTTATACTTGGGAAGATCTTGCCCAAGTATTTGTCAGAACATTTGAAGGTACTTGCAAACGGCCAGCAGGGCTAACAGAATTACAGTGTTGCATTCAGAAACCAAATGAAACTTTGAGAGATTATATCCAGAGATGGATCACGTTGCACCACATGGTGGAGAATGTGTCGGATCACCAGGCAATTTGTGCCTTCAAAGAAGGCGTTAAGTATCGGGAGTTGAACCTGAAATTCGGTCGGACAGGAGATATGACTCTGACTCGGATGATGGAGATTGCCACCAAGTACGCCAATGGTGAAGAAGAAGACCGACTCCGGAGTGGCAAGCACAAAACAGTCGCCCATGAAACCGGAGGAGGGAACTCCAGTCGGAAGCAGAAGCGCAAGGCCGAGCCAGCCGCTCCTGGTTAAGCCTTAGTTGTGACTCAAGGAAAGTTCAAAGGGAAACCCAAAGGGTTGTGGAACCCCAAGAAAGTAAAAGATCAAGATGGAAATGATGTGCTAGATTTACCATGCCACATTCACACCAAAAAAGATGAAGAGGGTAATTTCATTTACCCGAAGCATACCACTCGACAGTGTCGACTCCTAATCCAGCAATTCCGAGAGAAACAGCCCAAGGAAAAGGAGAAGGAATCAGACAAAGTTGAGGATGAGGAGGAGGACGATGATGGTTACCCCCACATCAATTCCACTCTAATGATTTTCGCTGACGTTGAGAGTAAGAGTCGACTGAAAGTCATCAACAGATAAGTGAACATGGTCGCTCCGGTGACACCCAGTTATTTGAAGTGGTCTTAGACTGCCATTACATTCGACCAGTCCGATCACCCGGTGCACATAGCCACCCCTGGGAGGCAAGCGCTGGTGGTCGACCCAGTAGTCGAAGGCACTCGATTGACTAAGGTTCTGATGGATGGTGGCAGTGGTCTGAATATACTATATGCAGAGACGTTGAAAGGAATGGGCATTCCGATGTCCAGACTCGGCGAAAGTAATATGAGTTTCCATGGATTTATTCCTGGCAAGAAGGCTGCGTCACTCGGTCAGATCGCCCTTGATGTAGTTTTCGGTGATTCCAAGAATTACCGCAAAGAAAAGTTGACATTTGAAGTTGTGGATTTCCAGAGTGCTTATCACGCTATTCTAGGCAGGCCAGCTTATGCATGTTTTATGGCTCGACCATGTTACGTGTACCTCAAATTGACGATGTATGGTCCTAAAGGGGTGATCACTATCACTGGCAGTCGAAAGAAGGCAGAAGAGTGCTTCTAGAAGGGCTCAAAGATCGCCGATGCACAGATGACAGTAGTGGAGTTGCAGGAGTATCAAAAAATGCAGATCCGAGTGATTTATTGCGAGCTAAGAAGCCTGCCACTGATTCAGCATTCTAGTCGTCTGGTGAAATGAAGCCGATTCATATTCATCCAACGGATCCCAATGCTGCTCTGACTCACGTTTCAACAACACTCGACTCCAAATAGGAAGAAGCGCTCATCCAGTTCCTTCATGAGAACTGGGACATCTTTGCATGGAAACCTTCTGACATGCCAGGTGTTCCCAGGGGACTGGTTGAGCATCGTTTGCGAGTCAACCCAAAGGTGAAACCAGTCAAAGAACATCTTCGACGGTCCGCCGTACAGAAGAGGAAGGCAATCGGTGAAGAAGTGGCTCAGCTTCTGGCAGCTGAGTTTATCCGAGAGATTTACCACTCTGAGTGGTTAGCTAATGTTGTCATGGTCTCAAAGAAGGACTCACTTTGCATGTGCATCGACTTCAAACATATCAATCGGGCCTGCCCGAAAAATCACTTTCCTCTCCCTCGCATCAACCAAATAGTCGACTCGACTGCGGGGTGTGAGCCTTTGTCCTTTTTGGACGCTTATTCCGGGTATCATCAGATCCATCTGTATGGACCCGATGAGATAAAAACAGCTTTCATCACCCCATTTGGGTGCTTCTGTTATGTCACTATGCCATTCGGTTTGAAGAACGCCGGAGCCACATTCATGAGGATGATCCAGAAGTGTCTGCTCACTCAAATTAGTCAGAATGTGGAAGCATACATGGATGACATTGTGGTCAAGTCACGAAAAGGTTCCGACCTACTGGCTGACCTTGTTGAAACCTTTGCCAAGCTCAGAAGGTATGATATCAAGCTTAATCCATCAAAGTGCACGTTTGGAGTTCCAGGTGGAAAATTACTCGGTTTTCTCGTTTCCGAACGGGGATCGACGCTAACCCAGAGAAAGTGGGTCCCATACTCCGGATGAAACGCCCTATGCGTGTGCATGATGTCCAGAAGCTTACTGGTTGTTTGGCCGCCCTAAGTCGATTCATTTCTCGCCTCGGTGAAAAGGCACTGCCTCTTTACCGACTGATGAAGAAGTCAGATAAGTTCGAGTGGACTCCTGAAGCTGATGCAGCATTTGCAGAGCTCAAAGCCCTGCTTTCCACCCAGCCGGTGCTTGCTGCTCCAATCAGCAAAGAGCCTTTACTGCTTTACATTGCAGCCACTGGACAAGTCGTCAGTACAGTACTTACGGTCGAGCGGGAAGAGGAAGGAAAAGCTTACAAAGTTCAGCGCCCAGTATACTATGTCTCTGAAGTTTTGACTCCATCAAAGCAAAGATATCCACATTATCAGAAGCTTTTTTATGGGATTTATATGACCACGAAGAAGGTTGCACATTACTTCTCTGATCACTCCATTACAGTCGTCAGCGATGCTCCATTACCAGAGATTCTGAACAATAGAGATGCAACTGGTCGAGTGGCAAAGTGGGCGATTGAACTCCTTCCCTTAGATATCAAGTTTGAGGCAAAGAAAGCTATCAAGTCCCAAGCAATAGCAGATTTCCTCGCTGAGTGGATTGAACAACAACTACCGACTCAAGTTCACTCGGAGCACTGGACCATGTTCTTTGATGGTTCCAAGATGTTGAATGGTTCCGGTGCTGGGGTGGTACTGGTATCCCCCCGAGGAGACAAGCTCAGATATGTCCTCCAGATTCACTTTGATTCCTCCAATAACGAAGCAGAATATGAAGCACTCTTGTATGGGTTGCGTATGTCCATCTCACTCGGTGTCCGTCGCCTCATGGTCTATGGCGACTCAAATTTGGTAGTCAATCAAGTGATGAAGGAGTGGGACATCAGAAGCCTAGCCATGACTGGTTACTGCAACGCGGTGAGGAAGTTGGAAAAGAAGTTTGAGGGGTTAGAGCTCCATCATGTACCCCGACTGAAAAATCAAGCAGTAGATGATTTAGCAAAGATAGGCTCCAAGAGAGAAGCTATTCCCAGTAATGTGTTCCTGGAGCATATTCATGCACCTTCAGTTCGAGAAGATCCCTTCGCTGAAGAGCCCCCACAGCCTAGGAGTGCCAAAGATCCGACTGAAGTCGAGGTCCCAGCCGTGGTCGACTTGATCATGGAGGTGTTGGTCATCACTCCCGACTGGACAGTGCCATACATTGCATATATCCTTAGGAAAGAGCTCCCAGAGGATGAAGAAGAGGCTCGACAGATCGCCCGTCGATCCAAGGCCTTTACTGTAATAAGAGGACAACTGTTCAGAGAAAGTGCAACTGGGGTCAGCCAGAAATGCATAACACCAGAAGAAGGCCGAGTGATCCTCCACGACATCCATTCGGGGACCTGTGCTCACCATGCGTCCTCTCAGACCATCGTGGCTAAAGCATACCGAGCTGGATTTTATTGGCCACGAGCAAATGAAATAGCGAAAGATATACTCGACAGATGTGAAGGCTGCCAGTTCTACTCCAATATGTCACACAAACCTGCATCAGCCCTGAAGACCATTCCACTCATCTGGCCATTTGCTATTTGGGGATTGGACATGGTTGGTCCACTGAGGACTGGTAGGAGCGGCTTCATTCATGTGCTTGTAGCAGTCAACAAGTTTACCAAATGGATCGAAGCCAAGCCTATTAAGAATCTTGAAGCTAGTACTGCTGTCAGCTTCATCAGAGAGTTGATTTTCAGATATGGGATTCCGCATAGCATCATCACTGACAACGGATCGAACTTCGATTCTGATGAGTTCAGAACCTTCTGCGCCTCACAAGGCACACGAGTCGACTATGCTTCAGTCGCCCATCCCTAGTCGAATGGACAAGCAGAAAGAGCAAATGGCCTGATTCTCAAAGGACTGAAACCCCGACTGATGTGAGATCTCAAGCATGCAGCGGGCGCCTGGGTTGATGAACTTCCATCAGTTCTTTGAGGATTGAGGACAACTCCCAATCGGTCGACTGGCCGAACTCCATTCTTCTTGGTCTATGGGGCTGAAGCTGTTCTACCAAGTGACTTGCTTCATAATGCACCACGAGTTGAGCTCTTCTCTGAAGATGAAGCAGAACAAGCTCGGCAAGACGCAGTCGACCTCCTAGAGGAGGAAAGAGAGATGGCCTTGATCCGGTCGACCATTTATCAGCAAGACTTGCGACGATTCCATGCTAGACACGTGCAGGGTCGAGCCTTTCAAGAGGGAGACTTGGTTCTTCGAGTGGATCAGTAGAAACCACACAAGCTCGCCCCAGCTTGGGAAGGTCCCTTCATTGTCACCAGAGTGCTCCACAATGGAGCATACCACCTTTATAGTGTCGAGCATAAGAAGGACGAGCCACGGGCTTGGAATGCGGAGCTGCTCCGCCCCTTTTATACTTAAGTACTCGTTCGAATAAAATGTAATAAGAAATACCTTTGTAATTTTTTTTATCAAAGACAAGAGCTTTACAGTCCTCTTGAACGATTTTTGTTGCTTTTATTTGTGTCTGAAATCCCCGAGTGGGTGACTTGGCTGCGAATCTGTTTCGCCTAAGTTCAAAAGAAAATCCTACCGAGTGGTGAGCAAGCCTCTCACTCAGAGGCTTAGCTGCGAATCTGTTTCCCCTAAGTTTAAAAAAATCCTACCGAGTGGTGAGCAAGCCTCACACTCGGGGGCTTAGCTGCAGTCCAGTACTCGCCTAAGTTTGTAAAATCCTACCGAGTGATGAGCAACCCTCTCACTTGGGGGCTTAGCTGCAGTCTAGTACTCGCCTAAGTTTGTAAAATCCTACCGAGTGGTGAGCAACCCTCTTACTCGGGGGCTTAGTTGCAGTCCAATACTCGCCTAAGTTTGTAAAATCCTACCAAGTGGTGAGCAACCCTCTCACACTCGGGGGCTTAGCTGCAGTCAGTACTCGCCTAAGTTTGTAAAATCCTCCGAGTGGCGTGAGCAACCCTCTCACTCGGGGGCTTAGCTGCAGTCTAGTACTCGCCTAAGTTTGTAAAATCCTACTGAGTGGTGAGCAACCCTCTCACTCGGGGGCTTAGCTGCAGTCTAGTACTCGCCTAAGTTTGTAAAATCCTACCGAGTGGTGAGCAACCCTCTCACTCGGGGGCTTAGCTGCAGTCTAGTACTCGCCTAAGTTTGTAAAATCCTACTGAGTGGTGAGCAACCCTCTCACTCGGGGGCTTAGCTGCAGTCTAGTACTCGCCTAAGTTTGTAAAATCCTACCGAGTGGTGAGCAACCCTCTCACTCGGGGGCTTAGCTGCAGTCTAGTACTCACCTAAGTTTGTAAAATCCTACCGAGTGGTGAGCAACCCTCTCACTCAGGGGCTTAGCTGCAGTCCAGTACTCGCCTAAGTTTGTAAAATCCTACCGAGTGGTGAGCAACCCTCTCACTCGGGGGGATTAGCTGCAATCCAGTACTCGCCTAAGTTTGTAAAATCCTACCGAGTGGTGAGCAACCCTCTCACTCGGGGGCTTAGCTACAGTCCAGTACTCGCCTAAGTTTATAAAATCCTACCGAGTGGTGAGTAACCCTCTCACTCGGGGGCTTAGCTGCAGTCCAGTACTCGCCTAAGTTTATAAAATCCTACCAAGTGGTGAGCAACCCTCTCACTCGGGAGCTTAGCTGCAGTCCAGTACTCGCCTAAGTTTGTAAAATCCTACCGAGTGGTGAGAAACCCTCCCACTCGGAGGCCTAGCTGCAGTCCAGTACTCACCTAAGGTTTAAAGTTAGTCCCTATCAGCAAGGACGACGAGGTGCGGGTCGATTGCGACCTCTTTCTCCGAGCTACGTCACAAGTACAACGTACGCTCCATCCCCATCCGCAAGGACGACGAGGTGCAGGTCGACCGCGGCCCTCTTCTCCGAGCTACGCCACAAGTACAACGTACGCTCCATCCCCATCCGCAAGAATGACGAGGTGCAGGTCGACCGCGGCCCTCTTCTCCGAGCTACGCCACAAGTACAACGTACGCTCCATCCCTATCCGCAAGGATGACGAGGTGCAGGTCGACTGCGACCTCTTTCTCCGAGCTACGCCACAAATACGATGTGCGCCCCACCCCTATCCGCAAAGACCATGAGGCGCAAGTCGATTGAACTCTCCACTTCAGGGCTACATCCCAAAGAGCAAATTCCATGTGAAGGCAAATGCAAACTTATTCAGAAATAAACCAAGTTCAGATAGATCCTAAAAATTCCAAGCGATGGATCAAAAGTATTCGAGCATCAAGCCCGGAGGAGTTTAATGGTTACAGCAACCACTCGGCATCCCGAGGCAAATTTAAGGCAAGTTTAAATCTCGAAGTCTGTTCATTCGGCAGGAGGAGGGCTGGCAGGTTTAACGAATTCGTCCAAATCGATTCCATCTGCAATCTGAGTGGCGGCAGCTATGAAAGTCTCCATAAAGGACTAGAAATCGTGCCTTTTGGTGTTGGCGACCTTGATCGCTGCCAGCTTGTCTTCGCGGGCTTCCTTGCAGTGGAATCTTACCAAGGACAACGCCACGTCAGCACCACACCGGGCAGAGGACTTCTTCCATTCTTGCACTTGACCTGGGACCTTGTTGAGGCAAGCCAGCAGAGACTCGAGGTCATTTTGAAGCGTCGCCCTTGGCCAGAGTGATGAGTCGATCCATGAAACTGCCACCTTCAAACGAGTGAGGTAACTTGTCACACTGGCGACACAAGATTCCAGTCGAAGCACATTCATGGCAGCCTCGTCGCCGACTAGAGAAGCAATAGGGTCCAAATCCGTCTCGATCCGTCCAGTTTCCTCGTCAAAGTTTTGGTAGAATTCTGCAGTCAAAGAGTTAGTGAGTCAATTGGAAAGGATTAACTCGCAAGCAGTAAAGCAGTCGGATTAAAAGGAGTACCTTCCAGCATAAGATAGAACTTCTTGGCAAGAGTTCTCAGATAAGCTTCCACGTCATTTCTCTTGCGAGTCGCGGATTCCAGCTTCTCATTCAGAGCCATCTTATCCTTCTTCAGACGAGTTACCTCTCGGTTGGATTCAGTGAGAGAGGACTTCAGCTTGCTTACTTCTTCTTCTAGCACTCCGACCGAAGCCAGCTTCTGGTCTGCAAGGGCAATCTTATCTTGAGCCTCTTTCTGCGCAGCTGCAAGGTCCAAGTCTTTCTTTTCCAGAGCCAACCTCATTTTCTCTGCAAAATAAGCAATCGGATCAAGCAAGAGATCGAAGAAATATTTTAAAAGGACGATCGACGTGAACAGTCGACAGGCAGTTACCTTCCAGACTAGCAGCTTCATCTTGAGCTTTCTTCAACTTTTGTTGGGCCAGCTCCAAGTCAAGGTTAAGTTGCCTCTTCTTCTCCTCAAATTCGGCGAACTTAGAAATGAGAGTACAAGATTTCTGCAGAAGGCAAAAGACATGTCAATCGACAAGAGCAAAGATTATTTACTTCCGAGTGAATAAAACTTAAAAGTTTGCTCAGACCCCAGCCGACTGCCCGCAGTCGACCGCGGTCTCGGTGACTACACCCAGCGGGTGCACTTGGCGTGCCCCCACTCGACCGGTCCGCCCAGGTCGAGTTTAAAAAAAAGAGAGAAGAAAGAGAAAAGAACTATTCAGACTCCGGCCGACTGCCAGTAGTCGACCGCGATCTCGGGGACTACACCTAGTGGGTGCACTTGACGTGCCCCCACTGGTTCAGATCTCACACGACCGGTCCGCCCGGGTCGAGTGGAAGAAAAGAAAGTAAAAAGTACTCAGACCCCAGTCGACTGCCTGCAGTCGACTGCGGTCTCGGGGACTACACCCAGTGGGTGCACTTAGCGTGCCCCCACCGGTTCAGATCCCACTCGCCCAGGCCGAGTGGAAGAGCGCAAATACCAAAGACAACAAAACACCCAGTGGGTGTACAGATTCGATGCAAAACAATAAGAGATTGTATGAAAGAAAATATTTCAGGTAGCATATCCTAATAGAACAAGGTCAGTCGAAAGCCAACTTACCTGGACATTGGCCCGAAGAGCCGCGCTGGCATCGTAAGAAGCCTGGCTGTTCTCGTGCACCATCTTCATCTGCTCCATCATCACGTTAGCCTGACGGATAGCCCCCGCAGCGGCGTCCGACTGGCTTTCCGGAACATGATAGTTGGTGAAGAAAGGGGCAGACAGCCCAGATGCGGCAGCTTGGAGCTCCGAGACATGGGCCTGGGCGGCTAAAGGAAACACTGGTACAATCGACGGTGCAGGGCGCTCACTCGACAATGGGACAGCAAAAGTTACAGAGGCCCCACCTGCATCTTCAGGTTGTTGAACAGTTGGTTCCGTCGTCAGCCCCGGCTGAGATGTCTTGCCAGCCGTTACTTTTTTGTTCTTTCTGGGCCTCGGGGCCACATCTTCATCATCATCCGGAAGCTCGATAACGTTGGGTGGGGCTGCAAATAAATCAGTCGACCCCAAGTGAATCGCCAGAATTTGATTGACCAAATAATCAAGAACAAGATCACGAGAATTTTACCTGGGTTGGAGGTAACCGCGTCTTCCATTTCCTCGTCTTGGTATTGGCGGGAAGAAGTTCCAGAGGTAGCAGCACTCCAAATGTCAACTTTCAGTCGATTATGTTCTGTTGCTCGAGTCGACCAAAAGATCGGGTCAGATGATTACCCGGAGATGGTGGGAATGGTCACTTTGATTCTGGGCAAAGCCTTCGGCGGTTTGGAGGATGTGGCCTTCAATAGTTTCGGCGCAGGAGGCCGGCAGTCTTGAGCTGTTTCGGTCCCTTCTCAGTCGGCACCGGAGAAGACGTCCGTGGGTGCTTTGAAGACTGCCCGGTCGGTGCGGCCACCAGATCAGGGGTGTTTGCCGGGTCGTGAACGTGCTTGGACCTCCTTTCTCTGTGAGGAGGCGAGTCGACCTCTTCTTCGTCACTCGGGTTGTCGCTCTCCTCGTCCTCCTCTACATCCGAGTGCCACTCGCCACTCTCGCCCCCGCTCGCCCCTTCCTAGACATTTTGCTCCTGCACTCCATTGGGCATCGAGTACATATCAATAAGAGCCTGAAAAGACAATGAACAAAAGAAATACAGTCGATCGTCAACAAGATGTTACATAGTGAATCAAGAAGATACTCGACAAAGCAGAATCGTATATGTTCCGGCTGGCGCAAATGGTCGAATGGAACACCCTCCTGGACCCCCGGGGATTATCCTTGTTGCCGGTAATACCTCTCAACCACCTCTCCACTGTGTCCTTGCTAACATCCTCCGGGTGGATCCGAGTGGAATCCTCGAGTCCCAAGTACATCCACATCGGATGGTCACGGGCTTGGAGTGGTTGGATGCGTCGACTGAGGAAGACCTCCAGCAGGTCCATACCAGTCACTCCGTCGCGAACAAGTTGGACGACCCGCTCGACCAACACCTTCACATGCGCCTTCTCTTCCAGGATCACTCTCAAGGAGGAGGGCTTCTCCACTCAAGCCATGGAAAAGGGGGGAAGTCTAGTCGACTGACCCGGGGTCGCCAGGTCCTTGCAGTAAAACCAGGTCGACTGCCAGCCCCGGACCGAGTCGGGAAGGATCATAGCTGGGAAGGTGCTCTTGTTCCTCATTTGGATTCCAAGGCCCCCGCACATCTGTATCATGTGTGTCCTCTCGTCACTCGGGTTGGCCTTCTTGACCGTCTGGGAGCGACATGTGAATATGTGCTTGAAGAGACCCCAGTGCGGTCGGCAGCCCAAGAAATTCTCGCACATGGACACGAAAGCAGCAAGGTACACGATGGTGTTTGGAGTAAAGTGGTGGAGTTGAGCCCCGAAGAAGTTCAAGAAACCACGAAAGAAAGGGTGGGGAGGCAAAGAAAACCTGCGGTCAACATGACTGGCGAGGAGGACGCACTCACCCTCCTGCGGCTGCGGCTCGGTCTCATTCCCCGGGAGCCGCGCCGATTGGTGAGGGATCAGTCCCCCCTCAACCAGGTCGTCGATGCCGTATTGACTGATTGTCGAGCTGATCCAGTCGCCCTAGATCCAGCCAGGCGGCAGGCCGGACCTCGACGAAGATCCGCCCCGGCTGGTCTTCTTCCCTTTCTCCTTCGCCGTCGCCTTCTTCGCACGCTCCAACGCCACCGTCTTCTCCTTCCCCATGGCAGCGGATCGAGTCCGAGTGGAGCTACGGTGCCGAGAGCAGAAGCAGGTGCAGCGGAGAAATCTAAGGAAGAGCAAGGGGAATGAGGGCGCACTGTTCAAAAGCCCCGGTCCGGTACCTTATATAAAGACACTTCCGAGTGACTGACTTGTAGGCCCGGACGATCTTATCAAATCCCGCAACAGTCACGCGTGTGATACGTGGCAAAAAAGGTGGTGCGGGGATCGAGGCGACCTGCCTAATCCGTCCCGGTTACCGCGGCCTCCCCCGCCCAGTGCGCTTCCCAAAATTCGAACCCCGTGAAATCCGCAGACGGCAGAACAACCCGCCAGACGGAAGATTTGTTCCATATCAACACTCGAAACTTAACAACGAAAGTTCACTCAACCAAACCAAGAATGGATCAAGGCGGCTGAACAAGCAGTTGAAGCCATCATGAAGGTTCATTCGACCTCTGGGCGAGATATTCTCAAAGCACAAAAGCTGAATCGAAGGGGTTATCAACTCCTTCTCCACTCGAACCCTGAACCATTCGGGGGAAAATGATAAAGCTATGTACCTAGGGTAGGGTCATGGACCTGACCTAGGCATCCTCCCCTAGGACAGCACCCTAAAGCTAGGATCATTCAAAGAGTACCATTATCCACTCGACCATAGACGTTCCACTCGGAAGAATCAATATCACTCGACCGTCGCAGAAGTCACTCGACGAGCAGAAGAGCTAAAGTCACTCTGCATGAACAACGGTCGAGTATTTACTTGTAGGCTTAATTGTCATTTATAGCACCTAAATACAGGCGTTACCAGTACTGTCTCCATCTTTATGTACCTTAAACCCTTTGTAACTGAGGGCGAGAGGGGTCTGGAGAACTCTATATAAGCCACCCCCTCATCAGGGACAAGGGTTCGCACTCCCTGTAACTCACACGCATATAATCCAGTCGACCGCCTCCGGGCTCCGAGACGTAGGGCTGTTACTTCCTCGGAGAAGGGCCCGAACTCGTAAAACTCATGTGTACAACTCCTCCATAGCTAGGATCTTGCCTCTACATCCCTACCCCCCATTCTACTGTCAGACTTAGAACCACGACAAGCCCCGCTGCCGCCGGCGACGTCCGGGCTTCGCCCACTCGCGCCCATCGGCGGCGGCAAGGGAGGGGGAGAGGAGGAGGGGAGGAGAGGCGGCGGCTCTAGGTTATCCTCCCCGGACGCTCGCGGGAGCATCGTGGGAGGAGGAAGGGGAAAGTTGGTAGTAAGGGATCACCCCGTTTTATATATAAAGCAACGAATCAAAGTACACGGCCGAGCGATACAATATAGATGGAGGATCCCCTTACAAGGCAGATCAAAAAGATACAACATGAGCCTAGAACAAGTCTAACACCTCGCCGATGGCTGAACAAAGACCTCTGAGCTCAATCACAACGGCCCCAAGAGGGTAACGGCGCGAAGCATCGCCGCTGCCGAGTCCGAGAACAGACAAAAGGTTTTCACCGTGAGCCCTCACATAGGGACGAGATCCACCACGCTGTCTTCAAGAAGCAAGCAGCACCCACGGGCGTCGCCGGCGCCAGAAGCACGGAGCTTTCACTCGGATACTCGCCTTCACCCCAAGAGGAGTCCCAGCCACCACCTCAACGAGGGCCAACTTGTCTACCCCAGATCTAGGCACCGCCAGAGCATGCCTGAGCCTCCTGCCACTACATCCTAGTTGCCCACATGACCAAAAGATGGAGCCATGACCACCACCATGAAGCCTACCGGTAAGCCAAACATGGTGCCTGTCGTCCGGGACCACTGTGTTGACATCCATGCCCCTAGGCACCGCAGACCATCCACATCACGGCCACTGAACCACAGTAGTAAGAGCGAAAGGGACCACCTTTCACTGCTAGCCCGACATCAACCACCAGGTTTGGGTCGACACCTCCATAGTAGGAAGCACCAACGCATGTGTCCCCAGCTGGTCCCAGTGGACGGCGAGGACCCATTGACAACTGATGGCTACCGTTGAGCATGCTCAAATGCTGTCATGTCCATGGTCATTGGCGTCGATCCATACGACGACATAGCAACACCCTGAGAGCAACCCTTGGACTGATGCCACAACAGCACCAAGCAATAAGGTAACAACACGAAGGCATCCAACGCGGACCAAGTCAACCTCGGTAATTGAGCACCGATGGGCGTCGTCCACCACCACGATCCAGATCCACGTCGGTCGTCGAACACTAGCAACCCGAATCACACCGCTGCCCAACCAAAGCAGTCGTGCCACCCCATCACCTCCTACGAGCACCTCCCACACCGCATTTGTCCTCGCCTACCTGGAGCGGCTGCTCCGACCTGCCACGGGCCCAAATCCAGCCCGCCCGAGTTAAAACCTAAGGTCATAGCCACCCTAGACTCACGACCGCCTCCGGCATGAACCTAGGAGAAGGGAAGCCACCTCCACCCCCTGCACCCGCCGTCAAGCTCAATTGTCGTGCCGTGACCACGCCGACAACCAGCGACGCCATCGTTTGATGCCCCACTGCGAATACTAGCCTGGAGCAACAGTGAGCCTCCAGCTGGAGGCAACAGTCGTCAACTGAGGGGAGCGCCAACCCAGGCCAGCCACAGCCGCTGGAGGGTAGCCTTCTGCCACCCAGGTCGTCGACAACTAGATCTGGCCACGTCGGATCAGGGTGTGATCACCACGGGCATGCCCTACGCAGCCATCCACTCGGTCACCATGGGCCACAACGGCCATGGGTCACTCACTGGAGCCCGCAGTCATCCCTCGATCCCGCATCGTCGCGCCATGCCGCCAGTGATCCACCACCCACCGAGAAGATCACCCCAGTCAATCCCGCCAGCCAAGGGGAGAGAGGGTCCCATCGCCGCCGTTGACAGGGCTTTGCCCAGCGATGAGGAGGAGAAGAGGGAGGTCGTCGTGGGGGCGGTGGCGCTAGTGTCCCCCTCCCTAGTCGTTGCAGGAGCAATGCAAGAGGGGTGGGTCGGGAGGGCTCGAGAAGTTCCCTCCCCTTGATTTGTTGGGGAACATAGCAATTCAGAAAATTTCCTACGATCACGCAATATCTAACTAGGAGATGCATAGAAAAGAGAGGGGGGAGTGTGTCCACGTACACTCGTAGACCGAAGCGGAAGCGTTTAGTAACGCGGTTGATGTAGTCGAACGTCTTCACGATCCAATCGATCCAAGCACCGAACGTACAGCACCTCCGTGTTCAGCACACGTTCAGCACGATGACATCCCTCGAGCTCTTGATCTAGTTGAGGACGAGGGAGAGTTCCGTCAGCAAAATGGCGTGGCGACGGTGATGATGAAGTTACCGACGCAGGGCTTCACCTAAGCACTACGACGATATGACCGAGGTGTTGAACTATGGAGGGGGCACCGCACACGGCTAAGAGATTGTCTGTTGTGCTATTGGGGTGCCCCTGGCCATGTATATAAAGGAGGGAAGGAGAGAGGAGGCCGGCTAGGAGGGGCGCGCCAGGGGGGGGTCCTACCTGGACTCCTAGTCCAAGTAGGATTCGCCCCCCCCCCCTTTCCTTTCTTCCACCGGAGGGAAAGGAAGGAGGGGAGAAGGAGAGAGAAGGAGGGGGCCGCGCCCCCACCCCTTGTCCAATTCAGTTTGGGAAGGGGGAAGGCGCACGCCACCTCGTGGCCCTTCTCCCCTCTCTCCACTAAAGCACACTAAGGCCCATTAACTTCCCCGGGGGGTTCCGGTAACCTCCCGGTACTCGGGAAAATGCCCGAACGTCTCGGAACCATTCCGATGTCCAAATGCAACATTCCAATATATGAATCTTTACCTCTCAACCATTTCGAGATTCTTCGTCATGTCCGTGACCTCATCCGGGACTCCTAACAAACTTTGGTCATCAAATCACATAACTCAAAATACAAATCGTCATTGAACGTTAAGCGTGTGGACCCCACGGGTTCGAGAACTATGTAGACATGACTGAGGCACATGTTCGTTCAATAACCAATAGCGGAACTTGGATGATCATATTGGCTCCTACATATTCTACGAAGATCTTTATCGGTCAAACTGCATAACAACATACGTTATTCCCTTTGTCATCGGTATGTTACTTGCCCGAGATTCAGTCGTCGGTATCTCCACACCTAGTTCAATCTCTTACCGGCAAGTCTCTTTACTTGTTTCGTAATGCATCATCCCGCAACTAACTCATTAGTCATATTGCTTGCAAGGCTTATTATGATGTGCATTACTGAGAGGGCCCAGAGATACCTCTCCGATACTCGGAGTGACAAATCCTAATCTCGATCTATGCCAATTCAACAAACACCATCGGAGACACCTGTAGAGCATCTTTATAATCACCCAGTTACGTTATGACGTTTGATAGCACACAAAGTGTTCCTCCGGTATTCGAGAGTTGCATAATCTCATAGCCAGAGGAATATGTATAAGTCATGAAGAAAGCAATAGCAATAAAACTAAACGATCACTCTGCTAAGCTAACGGATGGGTCTTGTCCATCACATCATTCTCCAATGATGTGATCCCGTTCATCAAATGACAACACATGTCTATGGTTAGGAAACTTAACCATCTTTGATTAACGAGCTAGTCAAGTAGAGGCATACTAGGGACACTTTGTTTTATCTATGTATTCACACATGTACTAAGTTTCTGGTTAATACAATTCTAGCATGAATAATAAACATTTATCATGATATAATGAAATGTAAATAACATCTTTATTATTGCCTCTAGGGCATATTTCCTTCAGTCTCCCACTTGCACTAGAGTCAATAGTCTAGTTCACATCCCCATGTGATTTAACACCAATAGTTCACATCGCCATGTGACCAATACCCAAAGAGTTTACTAGAGTCGATAATCTAGTTCACATCGCCATGTGATTAACACCCAAAGAATACTAAGGTGTGATCATGTTTTGCTTGTGAGAGAAGTTTATTCAAGAGGTCTGCCACATTCAGATCTGTATATATTTTGCAAATTTCTATGTCTACAATGCTCTGCACGGAGCTACTCTAGCTAATTTCTCCCACTTTCAGTATGTATCCAGATTGAGATTTAGAGTCATCCGGATCAGTGTCAAAGCTTGCATTGACGTAACCCTTTACGACAAACTTTTTGTCACCTCCATAACCGAGAAACATATCCTTATTCCACTAAGGATAATTTTGACTGCTGTCCAGTGATCCACTCCTCGATCACTATTGTACCCTCTTGCCAAACTCATGGTGAGGTACACAATAGGTCTCGTACACCGCATATCATACTTTATAGAACCTATGACTGGGGCATAGGGAATGACTTTTCATTCTCTTTCTATTTTCTGTCGTGGTCGGGTTTTGAGCTTTACTCAACTTCACACCTTGCAACACAGGAAAGAACTCCTTCTTTGACCGTTCCATTTTGAACTTCTTCAAAATCTTGTCAAGGTATATACTCATTGAAAAAACTTATCAAGCATCTTGATCTATCTCTATAAATCTTGATGCTCAATATGTAAGCAGCTTCACCGAGGTCTTTCTTTGAAAAACTCCTTTCAAACACTCCTTTATGCTTTCCAGAAAATTCTACATCATTTCCGATCAACAATATGTCATTCACATATACTTATCAGAAAGGTTGTGGTGCTCCCACTCACTTTCTTGTAAATACAGTCTTCATCGCAAGTCTCTATAAAATCACATGCTTTGATCAACTCATCAAAGCGTATATTCCAACTCCGAGAAGCTTGCACCAGTCCATAAATGGATCGCTGGAGCTTGCACACTTTGTTAGCACTTTTAGTATTGACAAAACCTTCTTGTTGCATCATATACAACTCTTCTTTAAGAAATCCATTAAGGAATGCAGTTTTGACGTCCATTTGCTAGATTTCATAAAATGTGGCAATTGCTAACATGATTCGGACAGACTTAAGCATCGCTACGAGTGAGAAAATCACATAGTAGTCAACACCATGAACTTGTCGAAAACCTTTTGCGATAAGTCAAGCTTTGTAGATAGTAACACTACCATCAGCGTCCGTCTTCCTCTTGAAGATCCATTTATGGCTTGCCGATCATCGGGCAAGTCAACCAAAGTCCATACTTTGTTTTCATACATGGATCCCATCTCATATTTCATGGTCTCAAGCCATTTCACGGAATCTGGGCTCATCATCGCTTCCTCATAGTTCGTAGGTTTCTCATGGTCTAGTAACATGACTTCCAGAACAGGGTTACCGTACCACTCTGGTGCGGAACATACTCTGGTTGACCTACGAGGTTCGGTAGTAACTTGATCTGAAGTTTCATGATCATCATCATTAACTTCCTCACTAATTGGTGTAGGCATCACTGGAACTGATTTCTGTGATGAACTACTTTCCAATTCGGGAGAAGGTACAATTACCTCATCAAGTTCTACTTTCCTCCCACTCACTTCTTTTGAGAGACTCCTTCTCTAAAAAGGATCCATTCTTAGCAACAAATATCTTACCTTTGGATCTGTGATAGAAGGTGTACCCAACAGTTTCCTTTGGGTATCTATGAAGATGCATTTCTCCGATTTGGGTTCGAGCTTATCAGGTTGAAGCTTTTTCACATAAGCATCGCAGCCCCAAACTTTAAGAAACGACGGCTTATGTTTCTTGCTAAACCACAGTTCATATGGTGTCATCTCAACGGATTTAGATGGTTCCCTATTTAACGTGAATGCAGCCGTCTCTAAAGCATAACCCCAAAACGATAGCGGTAAATTGAAAAGAGACATCATAGATCGCACCATATCTAATAAAGTACGGTTACGACGTTCGAACACGCCATTATGTTGTGGTGTTCCAGGTGGCGTGAGTTGTGAAACTATTCCACATTGTTTCAAATAAAGACCAAACTCGTAACTCAAATATTCACCTCTACGATCAGATCGTAGAAACTTTATTTTCTTATTATGATGATTTTCTACTTCACTCTGAAATTCTTTGAACTTTCCAAATGTTTCAGACTTGTGTTTCATTAAGTAGATATACCCATATCTGCTCAAATCATCTCTGAAGGTCAGAAAATAATGATACGCATCGCGAGCCTCAACACTCATTGGACCACATGATCGGTATGTATTATTTCCAATAAGTTAGTGGCTCGCTCCATTGTTCTGGAGAACGGAGTCTTAGTCATCTTGCCCATGAGTTATGGTTCGCAAGCATCAAGTGATTCCAAAATCCCATCAGCATGGAGTTTCTTCATGCACTTTACACCAATATGACCTAAACGGCAGTGCCACAAATATGTTGCACTATCATTATCAACTTTGCATCTTTTGGCATTAATATTATGAATATGTGTATCACTATGATCGAGATTCAATAAACCATTCACATTGGGTGTATGACCATAGAAGGTTTTATTCATATAAACAGAACACCAATTATTCTCTGACTTAAATGAATAACCGTATTGCAATAAACATGATCTAATAATATTAATGCTCAACGCACACACCAAATAACATTTATTTAGGTTCAATTATAATCCCGAAGGTAGAGGGAGTGTGCGATGGTGATCGTATCAACCTTGGAATTACTTCCAACACACATCGTCACCTCGTCCTTAACTAGTGTCTGTTTATCTTGCAACTCCTATTTCAAGTTGCTACTCTTAGCAACTGAACCGGTATCAAATATCGAGGGGTTGCTATAAACACTAGTAAAGTACACATCAATAATATGTATATCAAATATACCTTTGTTCACTTTGCCATCCTTCTTATCCGCTAATTATCTAGGGCAGTTCCACTTCCAGTGACCATTTCTTTTGCAGTAGAAGCACTCAGTTTCAGGCTTGGGTCTGGCTTTGGGCTTCTTCATGGGAGTGACAACTTTCTTGCCATTCTTTTGAAGTTTTCCCTTTCTTTCCCTTGCCATTTTTATTGAAACTAGTGGTCTTGTTAACCATCAACACTTGATGCTTTTTCTTGATTTCTACCTTCACTGATTTTAGCATTGCGAAGAGCTTGGGAATCATTTTCGTCATCCCTCGCATATTATAGTTCATCATGTAGTTCTAGTAACTCGGTGATAGTGACTAGACAACTCTGCCAATCACTATATTATCTGGAAGATTAACTCCCACTTGATTCAAACGATTGTAGTACCCAGACATTCTGAGCATATGTTCACTAACTGAGCTATTCTTCTCCATCTTGTAGACAAAGTACTTTGTTAGAGGTATCATACCTCTTAACACGAGCATGAGTCTGAAATACCAATTTCAACTCTTGGAACATCTCATATGATCCATGCCATTCAAAACATTTTTTAAGTCCCAGTTCTAAGCCGTAAAGCATGGTGCACTGAACTATCAAGTAGTCATCATACCAAGCTTTTCAAACGCTGCATCTGCTCCTGCAATAGTTCTGTCACCTAGTGGTGCATCAGGAACATAATTTCTTCTGTGCAGCAATGAAGATAATCCTCAGATCACGGACCCAGTCTGCATCATTGCTACTATCATCTTTCAACTTAGTTTTCTCTAGGAACATATCATAAATAAAACGGGGAAGCTATACGCGAGCTATTGATCTACAACATAGATATGCAAATACTATCAGGACTAAGCTCATGGTAAATTTAAGTTCAATTAATCATATTACTTAAGAACTTCCACTTAGATAGACATCCCTCTAGTCATCTAAATGATCACGTGATCCATATCAACTAAACCATGCCCGATCATCACGTGATATGGAGTAGTTTTCAATGGTGAACATCACTATGTTGATCATATCTACTATACGATTCACGTTCGACCTTTCGGTCTCAGTGTTCCGAGGTCATATCTGCATATGCTAGGCTCATCAAGTTTAACTCGAGTATTCTGCACGTGCAAAACTGGCTTGCACCCATTGTATGTGAATGTAGAGCTTATCACACCCGATCATCACGTGGTTTCTCGGCACGATGAACTGTAGCAACAGTGCATACTCAGGGACAACACTTGTACCTTTAAATTTAGTGAGGGATCCTCTTATAATGCAACCACCATACTAAGCAAAATAAGATGTATAAAGGATAAACATCACATGCAATCAAAATATGTGACATGATATGGCCATCATCCTTTGGTCTCCATCTCCAAAGCACCGTCATGATCTCCATCATCACTGGCTTGACACCCTGATCTCCATCGTAGCATTATTGTCGTCTCATCAACTATTGCTTCAACGACTATCGCTACCGCTTAGTGATAAAGTAAAGCAATTACATGGCGATTGCATTTCATACAATAAAGCGACAACCATAAGGCTACTGCCAGTTGCCGATAACTTTTACAAAACATGATCATCTCATACAACAATTTATATCTCATCACGTCTTGACCATATCACATCACAACATGCCCTGCAAAAACAAGTTAGACATCCTCTACTTTGTTGTTGCAAGTTTTATGTGGCTGCTACGGGCTTCTAGCAAGAACCGTTCTTACCTATGCATCAAAACCACAACGATTTTTTGTCAATTGTGTTGTTTTAACCTTCGACAAGGACCAGCCGTAGTCAAACTCGATTCAACTGAAGTTGGAGAAACTGACACCCGCCAGCCACCTGTGTGCGAAGCACGTCGGTAGAACCAGTCTCATGAATGTGGTCATGTAATGTCGGTCCGGGCCGCTTCATCCAACAATACCGCTGAATCAAAGTAAGACGTTGATGGTAAGCACTATGAGTATTATCGCCCACAACTCTTTGTGTTCTACTCGTGCATATAACATCTACGTGTAGAACTGGCTCTGATACCACTGCTGGGGAACGTAGTAATTCAAAAAAATTCCAACGATCATGCAAGATCTAACTAGGAGATTCATAGCAAAGAGAGGGGAAAGTGTGTCCACGTACCCTCATAGACCGAAAGCGGAAGCGTTTAGTAACACGGTTGATGTAGTCGAAAGTCTTCACGATCCAACCGATCCAAGCACCGAACATACGACACCTCCGTGTTCAGCATGATGACGTCCCTTGAGCTCTTGATCTAGTTGAGGACGAGGGAGAGTTCCGTCAGCATGGCGGCATGGCGACGATGATGATGAAGTTACCGGCTCAGGGCTTCACCTAAGCACTACGATGATATGACCGAGTTGTTGAACTGTGGAGGGGGGCAGCCCACACGGCTAAGTGATTGTATGTTGTGCTATTGGGGTGCCCCCTGGCCACGTATATAAATGAGGGAGGGAGAGAGGAGGCCGACCAGGAGGGGCGCGCTAGGGGAGGAGTCCTACTTGGACTCCTAGTCCAAGTAGACTCCTAGTCCAAGTAGGATCCCCCCTTTTCCTTCCACCGGAGGGAAAGGAAGGAGGGGAGAAGGAGAAGGAAGGAGGGGGTCGCGCCCCCACCCCTTGTCCAATTCGGTTTGGGCAGGGGGAGGCGCGTGCCACCTCGTGGCCCTTATTCCCTCTCTCCACTAAAGCCCACTAAGGCCCATTAACTTCCCCTAGGGGGTCGGTAACCTCCCGGTACTTCAGAAAAATGCCCGAACGTCTCGGAACCATTCCGATGTCCAAATGCAACCTTCCAATATATGAATCTTTACCTCTCTACCATTTCGAGACTCCTCGTCATGTCCGTGATCTCATCCGTGACTCCGAACAAACTTCGGTCATCAAATCACATAACTCAAAATACAAATCGTCATCGAACGTTAAGCGTGAGGACCCTACGGGTTCGAGAACTATGTAGACATGACAACATCTCCGGTCAATAACCAATAGCGGAACTTGGATGATCATATTGGCTCCTACGTATTCTACGAAGATCTTAATCGGTCAAACCGCATAACAACATACGTTATTCCCTTTGTCATCGGTATGTTACTTGCCCGAGATTCGATCATCGGTATCTCCATACCTAGTTCAATCTCGTTACCGGCAAGTCTCTTTACTCATTTTGTAATGCATCATCCCGCAACTAACTCATTAGTCACATTGCTTGCAAGGCTTATTATGATGTGCATTACCGAGAGGGCCCAGAGATACCTCTCCGATACTCGGAGTGACAAATCCTAATCTCGATCTATGCCAATTCAACAAACACCATCGGAGACACCTGTAGAGCATATTTATAATCACCCAGTTACGTTGTGACGTTTGATAGCACACAAAGTGTTCCTTCGGTATTCGGGAGTTGCATAATCTCATAGCCAGAGGAGTATGTATAAGTCATGAAGAAAGCAATAGCAATAAAACTAAACGATCATTATGCTAAGCTAACGGATGGGTCTTGTCCATCACATCATTCTCCAATGATGTGATCCCATTCATCAAATGACAACACATGTCTATGGTTAGGAAACTTAACCATCTTTGATTAACGAGCTAGTCAAGTAGAAGCATACTAGGGGCACTCTGTTTTGTCTATGTATTCACACATGTACTAAGTTTCTGGTTAATACAATTCTAGCATGAATAATAAACATTTATCATGATATAAGCAAATACAAATAACATCTTTATTATTGCATCTAGGGCATATTTCCTTCATGAATCCCATATTCGCCTTGTTAATTCCATCTGTAGGAGAAAATTGGTAGGTGTAATTTTACCTATACATGATCCTTATTAATTTACTTCTCTCAATACGCGTTCATGCATGAGAAACAATCGTCTCAACATGCATGAAAAAACTATTATGCTCTCAGTAAAGTTGCACAACCGTACAATAAATTATGCCCCTTTCCAATTGTCATATTATTAACTCAACTATTATGCGGTGAAGAGTCCACAGACCCCCTCCTCCCCGGGGCGCCGCCTCCCAGGTGACTCGGGGGGAGGGGTGGACCCTAGCGGCGGTGCCGGTTGCACCCTAGATCCGAGCCCCTCCCTCGCGTCGCCACCGCTGAAGGCGCACCGGGAAGTCTGAGCTTGCCCAAGGAGGGTGGCGCCAGGCGTTCCTGCCTCTCGTGGCACCCTCGGGTGGGGCCTGGCCTCCTGTCAATGTGAGGTAGTTCGGCGGCGGAGCTCCTCTTCATGTGGCGTCGCCAACCCTCTCCGGTCGTCACACCTGTTCCCGACAGAGTCTCCTCCCTGGCTACATGCACAAACTCGGCGGATCTGGCCATGGGGTTGCGGCGGAGGGATTCTGTGGGTGTTGTCGCATCATGTGCATGGTGCGCTGGTCGTATGTAGTCGTGCGTGGGGCATCCCCTTCTTTAGCTCGTGCGCATGAGCCGGCTGTGGCCATGCATGATGCGCCTCCCGCTGATGGGTCCTCCGTCACTGGTGTTGTAGGTGGATCCAATCTGGGTCCATGTAGGCTTGCATCCATTCTACTAGGTGGTGGTGTGGATCTCCTTGTCTTTGACGTGGCAGCCTGCACATGTTGGATCTTGCCATCATTGTTAATGTCCCGGTTGGCTTGGAACCTACATTTTCTAGTGCCCGGCTCCCCGACGTTCCTCTCGTAGTGTCTTTGGCCCGTGGGCTCTAGAAGCTGTGCCTTTCCAGCTTCCTGTGTTTGCTGGTGTTTTGGCGGCTCCGACTTCATCGATCCAGGTCAATGTTCTCTATATCCTGTCTCGTTGATGTGACGGCTATCATTGCATCACATGTGTTGTAGAGGGATACATCGCATGGCACAACCAAAGATGGCGTAAAGATGGTGCTCGAAGCAGGGAGACATGTGATGCTCGGCCCAAGCAGAAGCTACAACACAACACTAAACTACCCAGTCCAACACAAACAACCCTAACCAAGATGATGCCCTAACACTCGGAATCCAGTACCAGACAAGACACGACGCGGGCAAGCAAGACGACGCCTTAATGAAGGGGAACAACATCATGACCCTACGGTCGTCTGATCCGAGGAACTGGATCTGGGGTTTCCCTCAGCGCTCGGAGAATACACCTTGGCAATGCCTCCAGGAAGGGGCCTTGCCCCTCCAGGTCCAATGGCCGCGCTTCCGGTGGCATAGCTCCCCTTTCGGCGATGGCGGCATCAGCTTATTGTTCATGTATTTGGATCCAGTCCCGACGGCTTTGGGATTGTTCGGACATTGGTCAACACAAAATCCCTACTTGATGTTGATAGGGCAACACCTGTGGGTGCCATCCCCTTCCTGGAGGCACTGCCAAGGTCTATTCTCCGAGCACTGAGGGAAACCCCAGATCCGGTTCCTCAGATCGGACGACGGTATCGTCACGGCGTTGTTCCCCTTTATTAAGGCCTCATCTTGCTTGCCCACATCGTGTCTTGTCTGGTACTGGATTCCGAGTGTTAGGGCATCATCTTGGTTAGGGTTGTTTGTGTTGGACTGGGTAGTTTAGTGTTGTGTTGTGGCTTCTGCTTGGGCCGAGCATCACATGTATCCCTGCTCCGAGCACCATGTTTACACCATCTTTGGTTGTGCAATGCGATGTATCCCTCTATGTTCTCACTTCAACTGCTTCTATATGAGTGAAAGATACATAAGCTTTGTATTTGCGAACAAAGTGACTCAACTATTCATATTATAATCTCATATAAATACTCCCTCCATTCCATAAATTAGTGCGCTCGCGTTTCTCGAGATTCAAGTTTGACCGTATTTAACCAACAAGGCCCTGGATCTTGGGAAGCGTGGGCGCACTACATTGGGGAATGGAGGGAGTATATCGGAACAGATTCCCAAAACAACACAACAGATATGATCTTCCTGTATATAAGGCCCTTCCCAGTGCTCCACGGTGTACAGGTGCTAAGGGTGCCACATAGGAAAGAAATTGATGTGGCAAAGCAATTAAAGAGAGAGGGCATTATGGTGACCCTAGGAGGAAACGGTGCTAAGCGCGTGGACCAATGCAAAATGACTTTCAACCAATGGATGATGGAGTTTAATTGTTAAACAATTCAATGAGGGAATCTTAGCTACAAAAGCTAAGCACCTATGCATTGGGGAGACTAGTTGCTAAGGTTTTTAATGCACTTAGCACCTCATGTAAGCGACAATGCATTGGAAGTAGCATAAGTTAGCCCTCCGGAGCTACCACACAAATTAACTAACCTATGTGTGTTTAAAGAATAATTCCCCAGAGCATAATTGCAACGGTATGTCACCTTTAATCAGTATAATCACCAACATAGCATCCACCTTTTTTTCTTGAGGGGGCATCATTTTTCTTATTGAAATCATACCATCCACCATTTCCTCTACAAATAAACAGTTATCAAACAACTATTCCCTCCATTCTAAAATGAGACTACTTTTGACACTACTTACTTATTCTTTAATGAGGTTTATTATTACTATTAAGGTGTGCGCACACACCACAACATACACACAACAGAGATTAGGATTGTTGCATCATAGTAGCATTGATAGATGTTGTTAGAAGGGAGAGAGGGATTTGGTGGAATAGTTGATTGTATTGCTTGAGCCTCGTGGGCATATATATAGGAGTACATGGTCATCTTGGAGTACAAGGCAAGGTAGAATAAATCCTATGCTATCCTATGTTTTCTAAATAACAATGATACTCAACATCCCCCCGCGGTCACAATGGTAGCGATGCAGACGGTGAGCCTGGAGAAGAATCTGAAGACAAGCCGACGGATACCCCCCTCCACACACACGCACACACACAGTCGTGACGGTCGATGCATCGTGGAAGTCGTGGTTGGAGTGGAAACTGACGAGGTTGCGCAAGTAAGGCAGGTAGTCCTTTGTGCCGATGCCGATGTAGCCGAGAGCGTATGGTGGTGTAGCAATAGTCGAGGTAGCCGTACGAAGAACGTCGTGGTCGATGTCGAGTCGGGGTGGCCAGTGTCGAGGAAGTTGCCATGGAGCCGCGGGCGCAAGGAGACACCGAGTTAGTCATGGGCGCAGTAGTGTCAAAGTAGTGGTGTGTCGGGAAGAAGATGTTGTTGATGATGCGTCGTGCCAGGTTTGCCAAGCCCAGGGACACGACGTAGACGAAGGCACGCGTCGGTGTTGCCAGCACCGGGCATGCGTCGACGGACAAAGATGAAGTTGATGAAGTACCACACAAGGCTTGCCAGGCTCGGGGACACGTCGTGGACGAAGACACGCATCGGTGTTGCCAGCACAAGGCATGCGTAGATGAGGGACCTGCACGAGCTATACGCCATGTCAAGGAGTCGGAGGGGCCAACAGAGAAGAAGACTCGATGACGGTTGTGGCGCCAATCAGCATGGGTGCTGATGTCACCAACGGTGGTCGGAGTAGACGAAGTGCTCGAGGCAGATGACGGCGACGCTGGCGATGGGCTGGTGCTTGGACGAAGACGAAGGGGGTGGACGGGCGGCGGCGGCTATTGTCGGTGTACAAAAAGAGGGGTACACTTTTTGTACCCCTATAACTGTGCACGGGCAGTCTGAGCCACGGGCACCACCACACTGAGCAAGGCAAGGGAGGTGAGCCAAGGTAAGGCCGAAGCCCAGGAGAAGCAGAACGACGCCAAGACCAAGACCACAAAGAGCAAAGGGTACGAAGCGGACCCCCCCCCCAGCAAGATCCTTGCCGGGAGGCGGTTTTAGCAAACCCGACAAGACCCTCGCCGTGGCAGCTCGCCCCACACCTACGGAGTGAGTCACCCTTGAGTCCACTGCCCCCATGGGGCAAGGATTCGGGAGACATCCCCGTGCTGGCATGCGGATCTTTGTGAAGACATTCAAGATTAGATACACCCTTTAGAAGATGATGATCCTTGGCGGGATCCCAGCCAAGGAGGACCACAAGGCCCCCGGCAAGAGCCTTGCCGCGGATGACAGCAGGCACCATGGCAAGACCCTTGCCGGGGCCCCGGCAAGGCCCTTGCCAAGAACACCCGTAGGGCCACCATCAGGCCCACACCAGTCAAACCTCCACCGCCGTTCGCATGCAGCTGCCGACCCAACCAGCTGGGCAGGCACCTGCGTGGCGGCATGCGGATCTTCGTGGAGACCCACCACTGCGCCACCTCAGCTGCCTACCTGCCTACATGGCACCGCGGGCGCCACTGGCCAGGGCGCGTGTCGACACGAGAGGGAGCGGCGACGGACAAGACAGGGCTCTCCCCCGTCCCCGATAAAGCAAGGACACCTAAGTAGGACGCATTAAATGCGCCTTGTCATGTAATGCGAGGGATAACCTCGCATCACTGTTCCCTTTCCACCTCCTGTGTGCCACTGTGGCCACCCCTTTTCCTATAAAAGGAGGCCCGAAGCGACCAGGAGGAGGATTCGGCTTTTTGGAGCTCCTCACGCCCCATAGCTAGCTCAAGAACACAGATATACAATCCACCAAAGCAGGAGTAGGGTTTTACGCATCCTCGCGGTCCGAACCTGGATAAACGAACCGTGTGCTATCTGTTTGATCCGCTCTTCTCACGACCCCGTGCCCCGCAACCGTAGTAGGGATTCTTGTGACCCCATAGGTGTCGTTCCCACCGACATCTTTGGCGCGCCAGGTAGGGGGCGTAGTTGTGAGAATCGGCCTTAGCAGTTAGTTCAACGCTTCTTCATCGTCATGGCGCCCAAGAAGAAGACGACGGTGGCGGTTGGCCCGTCGGAAGCTGGACATCTCGTCCCGACGCGGGCGAGCAGCGGACCGGTCGCAGAAAGGACCCGGGGCGCCGTTCGCGAACACCAACACCGTCCCAGCAGCCAGAGTTTGGGAGGTGGCGATGTTCGTGCGCCTGGTAACGGGCCGCACACCGCCAAATCCAAAGACGGAGCCAGGCCCTCTGCGGGTGGCGCGGGGCCTTCCAAGATCGCTACCACCGCCTGAAGGCGATGCGAGGGCCTCCAAGACTCCCACGCCAGCACCGACGGCGCGCTCCTCTCAAGCGGTGCGCGACGAACGGCGCAATCATGCCGAAGACCCCGGGCGTCGCCGCGGGAAGAGCCCCGAGCGCCACTCCCGGGAGGTAGAAGACCTGCCCGCTCGCCGAGGCGCTGGTGAAGATGGCATGCGACCGCGGGGTCGTGATAGAGCTCCTTCTGACATGGTCAGAAATCGAAGCGCGTCGCGATCCATGCAGGTTTCGCTGCCACCAACGCCAGTAGAAGCCCCGGCGCACGCGCAGTTGCTCCTCGATTTTCCTCCCACTACAAGGAAACTCGGCGAATGGAGAGCCACTATCCGAAGCCTTGTTGCGATGGCCAACAAAGACGAACCGAGTCCGGTGGATCCCCTGGGTCGACGCTCCGATGGAGTCCCACGCACCAGTGGCAGGAAAGTCGGCGGCGCCGCAACTACGGTGCACTCGCCTCCTCCTCGCCCGGTACCGCGGACGCCAGCCCATCGCGACGTTGCGGGCAACGAAATCTCCATAGCGTCGTCCGACCCGCGGACCCACTGTGACCAGCGCCAAGTCCTTTGGGAACGAGAACATGAAGACGCTCGAACCACTATCGAGCGCCGGCGCGAAGCGTGCCACCAGTCAGACAGGCGAGCAGGGCCTGCTGTGAACCACCCGGCATCGGAGAGCCCTGGAGGCCTACCTTACGAGGTAGGCTGTCCGGCTTTTACCCGTGAGCTGTGGCAGTTCCAGTGGCCCACTCACCGCACCTTCAAACCTGACGTGGGCGAAAAGTACAGCGGCAAGACCCACCCATCCGAGTTCCTCAGCATCTACACCATTGCGATGCAAGCTGCCGGAGCCCGCGATGATAAGGTGCTTGCGAATTACTTTCCGTTGGCTCTTAAACCCAACGCCATGTCATGGTTGATGCACTTGTCGGTAGACTCTATTTCCTCCTGGTCGGATTTGTGCCATGAGTTTGTGGGCGCCTTTACTGGAGGCCACCAAGCCCATGGCCAAGCGAGCAACCTGCACGTCATTCCCCAGAAGGGAGGCGAGATCTCCGCAAGTATATACAGAGGTTCAGCCGGATACAGTACAATATCCCTGATGTTCACCCTGCCGCCATCATCAGCGCGTTCCATCAGAGCGTGCGTAACCGCAAGATACGCGAAGAGCTGGCAATGAACAAGGTGAAAGATGTAGCAGAACTCTATGTTCTTGCTGACAGATGTGCCTGGGCTGAAGAGGGACGGAAGTACCCCGACGAAGATGCCGGCGTGGAAACCGACTCCTCAGATGAAGATACTGCCACCCCGGCGAAGAAGGGCCGGCGCCGCAACAGGAAGCGCAAAGGTAAAGCCGTGCTTGCCGTTGAGGGATCTGATGACACCGGCTCCACCAAGAAAACCAAGGCAGATGACCCCGGCAAGGAAATTGCCAGATGTGTCGCCTGTCAGGCCTTGGCGGTTGCCGAGAAGCCAGGAAACTCCGACAAGCGATACTGCAAGATCCATCGCACCAAAGGCCATGCTCTCCAAGACTGCCGACAGGTTGAGCTCCTCGCTGAGAAGCAGAGGGATGAATATGAGAGGCGGGACAAGGAGAAGGGCCAAGACGGTGCTAAGGGGTCCAGCAAGAAGCGTGACGACCAGGCGGGCCATCGCGGCAAGGATAAACAACAGGAGAGGCCCGCCCGGGGCCGTGACAAAAAGCCAGAAGACGACGATCACGAAGAGGCCGACGAATCCGGCGACCAAGAGTTTCAGAAAGCTACAGAGGCCATGTGCATCGACGGCGGCGCCTCGCTGCATACTTCTCACCGCCAGCTTAAATAGTGGGCACGAGAGATTACAGCGGCAGAGCCGTCGTTTGATGCCCAAAGGCCGCTGAAGTGGTCCAGCACACCTATCATTTTTGACACCGAGGATCACCCTGATCGCACTACTACGGTCGGGTGCTTGCCATTGTTGGTTTCACCAACAACACGCAACCTCAAGGTGACAAAGATGCTAGTCGATGGCGGGGCCGGTTTGAACTTGATCTCGCCAGCCGTGATCGAGAAACTGCAGATTCCTGATGGAGACCTCGAAGAGACAGGCACGTTTCAGGGGGTCAACCCGGGAAGAAGCCAACCTAAGGGAAAGGTCACACTGCCCGTGACTTTTGGAAGCGATTTGAACTACAGGATGGAGAGGATCGTGTTTGATGTTGCCAAGATCCCCTTGCCCTACAACGGGATCCTTGGCCGCCCAGCGCTGGCCAAGTTCATGGCGGCGTCACACTATGCCTACAACACCCTGAAGATGCCAGGACCTGTGACGATCATCACCATCCCCTCCGATAAGAAAGATGCGCTGATTTGCGCTGACCAACTATACCAGCAAGCAGTTGCAGCAGCTGCCACCTCTAAGGCACTTGCTCCTGCCGCTGAGACCCTGGGAGGGAAGAAGAAGAAGACCGGTGAGACCTCAGACACCCACTCCGGCAAGCGCACCTCTCCGGAGTGTAGTGCTCCCGTCGAGGACGTGCCAGAGAGCTCCACCGGCGGAAACAAGAAGCCCAAGAGACTGCTCTCCCTGGCAAGGAGGCAAGTTGCAGTTGGATCATGTACTTTGATGGAGCTTTCTCCTTACACGACGCCGGGGCTGGCGTACTGCTTGTCGCGCCCACCGGAGAGCACCTCAAGTACGTGATCCAGATGCACTTCCCCAGGGAGGTGTCAACAAACAATACGGCAGAGTACGAAGGGCTGCTTGCCGGTCTTAGGATCGCGGCGGACCTCGGAATCAAGAAGCTCATCGTCAGGGGCGACTCGCAGCTCGTCGTCAAGCAAGTCAACAAGGACTACCAGAGACCGTTGATGAAGGCCTACGTCAATGAAGTGAGAAAGCTGGAAGAGCGTTTCGACGGTATACAGGCTGAATACATTCCCTGAGCGGAGAACGATATCGCCGATTACCTGTCAAAACGCACTGCCCTCAAGCTACCTGTGGAACCAGGTACCTTTGTGCTCCAGCTAACTCAGCCATCCGTTGATCCATCAACAGAGCAGAACAAGAGGAGGAAATCAGGACCCGACAAGTACTTTCCCGCCGAGCTCCCCGGAGCCGCCGGCAAGGATGTTGCCAGGGACACTGAGCCCGCCACGGGACGGCTAGCTCCGGCGGAGCGTCAAGCTCTTGCCGTCGAGACAGCCACTCCTATAGCGGAGGAAATGCCTTTAGTCCTCGCCGTCGAGCCCCAGGCTCCAGCGTGGGCATAGCATACCGTCTGATTCCTCCAAACAGGGGAACTTCCTGAAGAGCAGGAAGAAGCGGAAAAAGTAGCCCGTCGCTCTACCATGTACCAGTTCGTCGATGACGTCCTGTACAGAAAGAGGTCGAACGGTGTGAAATTGAAGTGTATCCCTCGGGAGGAAGGACTGGAGCTGTTGGCGGAGATACACGGAGGCATATGTGGATCCCACATCGGGTCAAGGGCCCTTGCCGGCAAGGCATTTCGGCAAGGCTTCTTCTGGCCCACCGCCCTCCAGGATGCGATGACACTAGTCACCAGATGTGAAGCGTGTCGGTTCCATTCAAAGAAGCTTCATCAACCAGCTCAAGCCCTTCAAACCATTCCTCTCTCCTGGCCCTTCTCGGTCTGGGGGATCGACATACTGGGCCCTTTCCCCTGCGTTGTTGGGGGCTTTGAGTACTTGTACGTTGCAATCGACAAGTTCACAAAGTGGCAGGAGGTGGAGGTAGTGAGGAAGGTCACAGCTCAGTCAGTCGTCAAGTTCTTCAAGGGACTAGTGTGCCGTTTTGGTGTACCCAACAGGGTCATCACCGACAACAGCACACAGTTCACAAGCCGCACCTTCATGCAATATATCCAAGACCTCGGCAGCAAAGTCTGTTTCGCTTCCTTTGCTCACCCATGAAGCAATGGTCAAGCTGAGAGGGCAAACGCTGAAGTACTGCGAGGCTTAAGGACCAAGACCTTTGACAGGCTGCACAAGAGTGGAAGGCGCTGGATTGATGAGCTGCCGACGGTTCTTTGGTCGATCAGGACGACGCCAAATCGAGCCACCAGCCAGACACCCTTTGCCCTAGTATACGGGGCAGAAGCAGTTCTCCCCACTGAACTCATATATGGGTCACCTCGAGTGCTCGCTTATGATGAGCTTGAGCAAGAGCAACTACGGCAAGATTACGCAATACTCCTTGAGGAAGATCGTCTTCGGGCGGCTGTGAGAGCAGCATGCTACCAGCAAGCCTTGCGCCGCTACCATAGCCGCAAGGTTCATGCCCGAAGCCTTGAGGAAGGCGACCTTGTTCTTCGGCGTGTTCAATCGGCCAAGAATTCCAACAAGTTGACGCCAAAGTGGGAAGGCCCTTATCGGGTAATACGAGTCACCAGGCCCGGTGCAGTCCGCCTGGAGACCGAAGATGTCGTTCCGGTGAGTAACTCCTGGAACATTGAGCATCTTCGCAAGTTTTACCCGTGAGGCGCGGCTTGCCGGGCCCCCCGGCAAGCCACCTTTTGTACAAGCATTGCCGATGATGCATGTAACCCTTTGTACAAAGCCAGGCGCAGACCCTGAGCATAAATAAATGAAGCGCTGGCGCCCTAAGTTATAGCATGCATGCTAGGTTGAGTCTCGTCCTTGGTTAGGGTTGATAGTGCTTAGCGGCGACTAACCCCTAGCTTAGAGGTCGAGCGTCTCTTTGTCTTTCTTTTGTCTTCTTTGGTTCACAGGACACACGGATATCCGTGCCGAACCACTTGGGGAGGAAAAGAAGATGAACAGACCAGCATCTAGCCACCGGCAAGCCAGCATTACCGGGGGCTGCAAGAGCAAAGATTCACCCACGGCGAACCAGGGTTGCCGGGGGCTGCATCTTCAGATAAGTTCTTCATCCCTTATCATGCATTCCTGTAGCGACCAGACCTCAAACAGTCTGATCTTTGTGCTCCGGTGTCATCCCTGGATCAGTAATGCTGACACCACACAGTACTCGGAGGATTTATAGCAGAGTAGCAATCACACACTTATTACATAGAGTGTCTCAAAAGAGAACTTATTACAATAAATATGGCTTAAGGCCATCTAATTACGATAACAGCGGAAGGCTTAGAAGATAAGTGAGTCCATCAACTCCAACGGCATCACTGAGTATAGAACCACGACCTAAAAACTCCTTAATCGTCGTCTGAAAAGTCTGCAACATTAACGTTGCAGCCCGAAAACGGGTCAGCACATGGAATATGCTGGCAAGGTAACACATAGAGAGTAATGGAATGCAACAGCTATACTATATGCATATTTGGCTGGTGGAAAGCTCTATGGTTACAGTTTTGCATAAAGCCAATTTTTCCCTACTTCAAAAGGAATAAATTTAATTACTATCATGGTGGTTGTTAAACATTGAGAATGGTTGACAGCATTCTCAATCCCAATTAAGCATCATCATTAAACATAACCCAAACAAAATTAATTTTAGAGTAACATGTTGAGATTCACATGATAATCCAGATACTAGATACTCAAGATGTCCATAACCGGGGACACGGCTAATCATGATTAGTTTGTTACACTCTGCAGAGGTTTGCACACTTTTCCCCACAAGACTCGATCGCCTCCGTTGGATTTCTCGCACTACATGGTGTTTGAGAAACGGATGACCGAGACACAGTCTTTCAGAAGCGCTAGCACCTTACGATGGATAGACCGGTACACCTACTTTCCCCTACATCTGCTAGTCTACCCTGTAAGAGTTCGCATGACTTAATCAACTATGCCAGAGCCCATAATGGCTTGTGGCTGCACACGGAAGTTTCTAGTTTGAAAAATCTCATGATCCCTTTGAGCCTGGATGGCGGTCCAAAAGAAAACAGGCAGGTCCTGGAATACCCAGGTGCCTCAATCCACCCAGATGTGTGTTTAAGTTGCCACCTTAGATAAACCATTAATTATCAATCTCACATCTGTCATGGATTTCACTCACCCAATCCACGTCTACTAGCATAGCATGGCATAATAAGCAAATGTAGAAGTAACTCCCAAAGGTTTGATAATAAACAGGTAATAGGTACTACCTCATCTACTTCCCATCCCACAGTTTAATTAGATCCTAATCATGCAATGTGTGAAGATTGATCTAATGCAAAAAAACTGGGTTGTAGAAAAGGTATGATCAAAGTGTTACTTGCCTTGCTGATGATCCGTGAAACCTAACGATTCGAAGTAACAGGCGGCGCACTCCGGGTACTCTATCACAGGCAAACAAACAAGCATACAATAAGTACTCATCTAATGCACAGGTAAAACTCAAATAAGAGATCTAACCAGAAGGTTCAACTTAAGAACTCTGGTTGGCAAAAGGAATCAAATCGAACGAAGCAAAGAAAGTCAAACGGCGAAAGAAAACAACTTCGTTCTAGTAATCTGAACCTAAGTCGAATTTTACAGTAGCAAAAACTTGTTTAAGTTGATTATTCTGATAGAGGGCTTCGAGACGAAATACAGGCGCTTGAATCGCCTGATTCCGATAAACGAGCGAAAAGTTAAACTAAAATGAAAATCAGATCAGAAATCGCGATCAGAAAATAACCGCGGAAAAAATCCGACGAAAAAGAAAAACGACGAACGGAATTTTTTTTTAAACGGCACGGATTCGAGGTGCGGCGAACCTCGGGCGACGCGCGGCTCTGGCGGATCAGCAGTGGGGCGGCGGCGGCGGCAGCGGCTGGCGGCGGCGGCGGCGGCGGCTGGCGGCTAGGGTTAGGGCGCGGCTAGGGTTTCTGGGCGGCTGGGCCTTCGGGCTGGCTTGCCCCGGCTTATAAAGGCCCCGGCCAGGCGGAGTCCTGGCCGAGTACGGCCCATAGTCGGTTCCGCTTTTTTTCGCTCGGAAGAAAAAAAAATAAAAATAAATACTTAACGGACTCCAAAAATCCCGAAATAAATTTTCCCGGGCTTCTAAAATCAAGCCCGACAAAGTGAACATTTATTTGGGCCCTAAATGCAATTTTGAAAAATGTGCATTTTTCCTAATTCAAATAAAAACAACAAAAAAAACTCTGAAATAAAACTATTTGATTTTTTTATTAAATCCTCAATATTTCTATATTTTGGGAAAGTCATTTTATTCCCTCTCTCATATTTTTGTAATAGAAATAATTGAGGATAAAATAAATAAAATCAAATGATCCTATTCTCAAAATTTGAGAAAAAACTCAAATATGAAAATAACGAAATCCCCAACTCTCTCCGTGGGTCCTTGAGTTGCTTAGAATTTTCTAGGATCAAAACCCAAAGCAAATAAAATATGATATGCATGATGATCTAATGTATAACATTCCAAATTGAAAATTTGGGATGTTACAAACCTACCCCCCTTAAGATGAATCTCGCCCTCGAGATTCGGGTTGGCTAGAAAATAGGTGAGGGTGGTCTTTGAGCAAATCTTCCTCTCGTTCCCAGGTGGCTTCATCCTCCGTGTGGTGGCTCCACTGAACCTTGCAAAACTTGATAACTTTGCTGCGAGTAACTCGGCTGGCAAACTCGAGGATCTTAACTGGTTTCTCCTCGTAGGTCAAATCGTTATCCAACTGAATAGTTTCCAAAGGCACTGTGTCTCTCAATGGTATGTCAGCCATCTCCGCGTGGCACTTCTTTAACTGAGAAACGTGGAACACATCATGAATTCCTGACAATCCTTCGGGCAATTTCAACTTGTAGGCCACTTCTCCCATACGCTCCAAAATTTGATATGGTCCTACAAATCGTGGCGCTAACTTCCCTTTAACTCCAAAACGCTTTGTTCCCCGAAGTGGAGATACTCGAAGATAAGCTATGTCTCCAACTTCGCAAACTGTCTCCTTGCGTTTAGAATCTGCATAACTCTTCTGTCTGGACTGGGCTACCTTGAGCCTATCGCGAATCAACTTCACTTTCTGTTCAGACTCCTTAATCAAGTCAGGTCCAAACAACTGACGGTCTCCAACTTCGTCCCACGACAACGGTGTCCTGCACCTCCTTCCGTACAAAGCTTCGAAAGGGGCCATCTTCAAACTGGTTTGGTAACTGTTGTTGTAAGAGAACTCTGCATATGGCAAATTATCGTCCCAACTAGATCCATAATCTAGCGCACAAGCTCTCAGCATATCCTCCAAAATCTGATTGACTCTCTCGGTCTGTCCATCTGTCTACGGATGAAAAGTTGTACTGAATTCTAGCCTGGTTCCAAAAGTTCCGTGCAACTGCTTCCAGAACTTTGAGGTAAACTGGGTTCCTCTATCTGATACGATACTCCTCGGAACTCCATGCAGACATACTATTCTGGTCATGTATATTTTTGTCAACTTAGCACTGGTATAAGTGGTCTTTACTGGGATGAAATGAGCTACTTTCGTCAATCGATCGACTACAACCCAAATCGAGTCATAGCCTGAACGAGTCCTGGGCAATCCCGTGATAAAATCCATGCCTAACTTATCCCACTTCCATTCGGGTATCGGCAATGGTTGTAACAATCCTGCTGGCTTCTGATGCTCTGCCTTTACTCTCTGGCATACATCACAAACTGCTACATACTCTGCTATTTCTTTCTTCATTCTGGTCCACCAGAAAATATCCTTCAAATCCAGATACATCTTGGTATTCCCTGGGTGAATCGAATAGGGTGAATCATGGTCCTCTTGCAGAATTAACTTCCTGATCTCCGGGTCATTGGGCACATAGACACGGTCTTCAAACCATAGGGTATCGTGCTCATCCTCACGAAATCCTTTAGCTTTTCCTTCTTTCATTTTCTCCTTTATGGAAGCAATCTCCTTGTCAGTCTTCTGAGCTTCCCTGATTCTGTCCATCAAAGTTGACTGAATTTCCAACGCTGCTACATAGCCTCTCGGAACTATTTCCAAACATAGTTCACAAAGATTTTCTGCTAACTCCTTGGGTATTTCTCCCGTCATTAACGTATTGACATGGCTCTTGCGGCTTAATGCATCAGCTACTACATTAGCCTTCCCGGGATGATAATGCAATCTCATATCATAATCCTTGATGAGCTCCAACCATCTCCTTTGTCTGAGGTTCAACTCCTTCTGTGTGAAAATGTACTTCAAACTCTTATAATCCGTGTACACCTCACAATGATTTCCGATGAGGAAATGTCTCCATGTCTTCAAGGCATGCTCTACGGCTGCTAACTCCAAATCATGCGTAGCGTAATTCAACTCATGGGGCTTCAGTTGTCTTGAGGCATATGAAACAACTCTCCCTTCCTGCATAAGCACTGCTCCAAGTCCTCGACGTGAAGCGTCGCAATACACCTCATAATCCTTGGTCTGATCTGGCAAAATCAACACTAGTGAGGTAACCAAGCGTTTCTTCAACTCCTGGAAACTAGCCTCACACTGCTCAGTCCATTTGAACTTGGTATCTTTCTTCAACAACTCCTTCATAGGCTTTGAAATCTTTAAAAAATCAATAAACCTCTGGTAGTATCCTGCGAGTCCAAGAAAACTCCGGATCTCTCCAACGGTAGTTGGGGCTTCCCACTTGGTCACAGTATCAACTTTTAGTGGGATCAACAGCTATACCTTCTCCAGATATAACGTGTCCGAGGAATCCTACTTCCTTCAACCAAAACTCACATTTGCTGAACTTGGCATATAATTGATGTTCTCTGAGCTTTCCAAGTACCAAATGCAAATGCTCCTTATGTTCCTCTTCATTATTTGAATAAACCAGGATATCATCAATGAACACTACGATGAACTTATCCAAAAACTCCATAAACACTTTGTTCATCATGTTCATAAAATAGGCAGGCGCGTTAGTCAGACCAAATGACATAACAGTATACTCATACAGCCCATACCTAGTGGTAAAAGCTGTCTTCGGAATATCCTGTTCTCGAATCTTCAACTGGTGGTACCCTGATCGCAAATCGATCTTGGAAAACACTTTAGCTCCTTGCAATCGATCAAACAGATCATTGATCATTGGTAGCGGGTACTTGTTCTTGATTGTTACTTCATTCAATCCTCGATAATCAACAACCATCCTTAACGATCCATCCTTCTTCTCCACTAGTAGTACTGGTGATCCCCAAGGTGAAGAACTTGGGCGAATGTAACCTTTATCCAGTAACTCCTTAATCTGTTTCTTAATTTCCACCAAATCCTTTGCTGGCATCCTATATGGTCTCTTTGATATTGGCCCTGTGCCTAGCAATAGCTCAATCAAGAACTCAATATCTCTATCCGGTGGCATGCCTGGCAACTCCTTTGGAAATACATCAGGGAATTCCCTTACCACTGGTACTTCCTCCTGCACAACTCCTGTTAATGAATTTACTTGTGTCTTGTTTGGCGCATGCCGGGATACATACTTGATCCTTCTCCCTTCTGGGGTGGTAAGCAAAATTGACTTACTAGCACAATCGATGTTTCCTCCATACATCGACAGCCAATCCATACCAAGAATCACATCCAGACCTTGAGATTCCAGAATAATTAAATCTGTTGGGAAAACATGCCGTCCTATACTTAATGGCACTTGAAAACATCCTTGACTGGCCATGTACTCTGCTCCTGGTGAGCATACTAGCATAGGTGTTTTGAGAACCCTAGTGGGTAGGCTATACTTTTCCACAAATCCCCTTGATATGTATGAATGCGATGCACCAGTACCAAAAAGAACGAGTGCAGTAAATGACTTAACCAAAAACTTACCTATTACTGCATCGGGCTGAGCTTCAACCTCCTCCACATTAACGTGGTTCACCTGTCCCCTGTTGAAAGGGTTCGGCTTCTTCCCAGAACTTCCATTGCCGTTTTGGCCTTCAGGACATTCATTGGCATAATGTCCGGTCTTGGAACACTTGAAACAGGTGACTTGACTCAGATCTCTCTTGGCTGGGGTTGATGGGGTGCTGCGGTTCTGGCCATTGCTTCCTCCATTCCCATTACCATTCTTGGTGCCATTGTGATTGTGCGAGCTACCTACTCCATGGGTATGCTGAAAATGTCCTCCCGGTCTAGGGGTAAAACGTGGCTTCTGCTGAGCTCCTGAATTATACTTTCCTTGTCCATACTTCCTCTTGCGGTTCTCAATTTGCTGCTGCTTCCCTTCAATCATAAGAGCACGGTGTACCAACTCCTGGTAGTTGTTGAAGGTGGCTACCATCAACTGCATACTTAACTCATCATTCAGTCCTTCCAGGAACTTCTCCTGCTTAGCTGCATCCGTAGCAACGTCGTCTGGGGCATAACGTGCTAGCTTACTAAACTCCTCCACATACTGGCCAACTGCCCGTCCTCCTTGGCGCAAGTTACGAAACTCACGCTTCTTCATGGCCATAGCTCCTGCTGAAACATGGGCAGTACGGAAAGCCTGCTGAAATTGATCCCATGTGACAGTGTCGACTGGAAAGGTGGCTGTGAAATTCTCCCACCATGATGCTGCGGGTCCTTCTAACTGATGTGCGGCAAACTTAACCTTCTCCGCATCTGTGCATCCTGTTGTGGTCAACTCCCTAGCTGTCTTGCGGAGCCAATCATCTGCTACTATCGGCTCGATGCTACTGGAAAACACCGGCGGATTCAGCCTAAGAAAGCGGGCTAAGTGGTCAACAGGTGGTGGTGGTGGTGGTGGTGATGGGTTGTTGTTGTTGTTCCCCTGATTCTGATTCTGGACTAGCAACTGCATCAAGGTGTTCTGCTGCTGGATCAACTGGGTGAGCTCCGGCGGAAAGGCAAATCCGGGGTCATGTCTCGGAGGCATCTGAGGGTTTAGAAAAGATGAGATATAAGAATAGAGGGGGTCTAAAGAGAAAACACTACCCATATGCACATGAGGCAAAAGCAAACAATTCACTTCATTCAAACAAACAAAGGCATACAATCGATCTAACTATCCCAAGGTGCTCGGACTACTATATTTACATGGTGGACTATTAATACTGATGAGGTGGTCTACTAGAAATATTCTACGGTTGTAGACTCCATGATATCTGCTCCTGCTTCATCAACATAATCATCATTGCTACTATCTTGTTCCGAGTCGGTGACGTCAATGATGATGTAGTCTTCCGGGCTAATCTCCTTGGGTTCTTCGTCTTCATCTACTGGTGTCGGGCCTCCCATAAATACTGGTAGCTTCATAGTTAGGTCGGCATTCTTATCCACCAATACTTCAATTTCTTCTTCATAATCTTCACATGTAGCCTTGAGTTCTTCCTCCAGTTCCTTGATTCTAGTCTTAGCCTTCTTCAGATCTATCATGCCGGCGCACATCTGATTCTCCTGTCGTCGAATGTGCTGGTTTAACTCTTGGATAAAAGCTGCAATTGATCTATCTTTCCTGGTGTTAATCATCTCCCAGTGTTCATCTCGGCGCCCACAAATCTGGTATATAGTATCCTTAAGATCCTTGCGGTAGACTTCTCCAATGCGTCCCATGGCGATGTGAGCTGCCATGCTCTTTCCTAGACTCCAAGTTGGTGCATCAAAAGAAAACTCTATGGGCTCAGTGACTGGCATGAACGTCCTTTCTGGGATTTGAACTTGAATCATCCAGCGCTCTTCTTCAGGTAAAGTGGCGTTGTAGGTTCATGTGAAGCTTGGTACTCCTATGTTCAGGTATCTAGTGACTTCCTTCAAGTGGCGTCCAAAGGGTGTATCTTCATCCGGTTGGGTGAACTTGTTCCTTGCATCCGCCATTCTAAAGAGTAGAAAAGATGAGAGGTCAGAAGAGAAGAGAGTGAGTAGTGATCTAGGTCTTTAGATTAGTGGTCGTGTCCTACAGTCAGCGTGTGCTCTGATACCATCTCTGTAGCGACCAGACCTCAAACAGTCTGATCTCTGTGCTCCGGTGTCATCCCTGGATCAGTAATGCTGACACCACCACAGTACTCGGAGGATTTATAGCAGAGTAGCAATCACACACTTATTACATCGAGTGTCTCAAAAGAGAACTTATTACAATAAATATGGCTTAAGGCCATCTAATTACGATAACAGCGGAAGGCTTGGAAGATAAGTGAGTCCATCAACTCCAACGGCATCACTGAGTATAGAACCACGACCTAAAAACTCCTTAATCGTCGTCTGAAAAGTCTGCAACATTAACGTTGCAGCCCGAAAACGGGTCAGCACATGGAATATGCTGGCAAGGTAACACATAGAGAGTAATGGAATGCAACAGCTATACTATATGCATATTTGGCTGGTGGAAAGCTCTATGGTTACAGTTTTGCGTAAAGCCAATTTTTCCCTACTTCAAAGGAATAAATTTAATTACTATCATGGTGGTTGTTAAACATTGAGAATGGTTGACAGCATTCTCAATCCCAATTAAGCATCATCATTAAACATAACCCAACAAAATTAATTTTAGAGGTAACATGTTGAGATTCACATGATAATCCAGGTACTAGATACTCAAGATGTCCATAACCGGGGACACGGCTAACATGATTAGTTTGTACACTCTGCAGAGGTTTGCGCACTTTTCCCCACAAGACTCGATCGCCTCCGTTGGATTCTCGCACTACATGGTGTTTGAGAAACGGATGACCGAGACACAGTCTTTCAGAAGCGCTAGCACCTTACGATGGATAGACCGGTACACCTACTTTCCCCTACATCTGCTAGTCTACCCTGTAAGAGTTCGCACGACTTAATCAACTATGCCAGAGCCCATAATGGCTTGTGGCTGCACACGGAAGTTTCTAGTTTGAAAAATCTCATGATCCCTTTGAGCCTGGGTGGCGGTCCAAAAGAAAACAGGCAGGTCCTGGAATACCCAGGTGCCTCAATCCACCCAGATGTGTGTTTAAGTTGCCACCTTAGATAAACCATTAATTATCAATCTCACATCTGTCATGGATTTCACTCACCCAATCCACGTCTACTAGCATAGCATGGCATAATAAGCAAACGTAGAAGTAACTCCCAAAGGTTTGATAATAAACAGGTAATAGGTACTACCTCATCTACTTCCCATCCCACAGTTTAATTAGATCCTAATCATGCAATGTGTGAAGATTGATCTAATGCAAAAAAACTGGGTTGTAGAAAAGGTATGATCAAAGTGTTACTTGCCTTGCTGATGATCCGTGAAACCTAACGATTCGAAGTAACAGGCGGCGCACTCCGGGTACTCTATCACAGGCAAACAAACAAGCATACAATAAGTACTCATCTAATGCACAGGTAAAACTCAAATAAGAGATCTAACCAGAAGGTTCAACTTAAGAACTCTGGTTGGCAAAAGGAATCAAATCGAACGAAGCAAAGAAAGTCAAACGGCGAAAGAAAACAACTTTGTCCTAGTAATCTGAACCTAAGTCAAATTTTACAGTAGCAAAAACTTGTTTAAGTTGATTATTCGGATAGAGGGTTTCGAGACGAAACTCCAGGCGCTTGAATCGCCTGATTCCGATAAACGAGCGAAAAGTTAAACTAAAACGAAAATCGGATCAGAAATCGCGATCAGAAAATAACCGCGGAAAAAATCCGACGAAAAAGAAAAATGACGAACGGATTTTTTTTAAACGGCACGGATTCGAGGTGCGGCGAACCTCGGCCGACGCGCGGCTCCGGCGTATCGGCGGCGGCGGCTGGCGGCTAGGGTTAGGGCGCGGCTAGGGTTTCGGGGCGGCTGGGCCTTCGGGCTGGCTTGCCCCGGCTTATAAAGGCCCCGGCCAGGCGGAGTCCTGGCCGAGTACGGCCCATAGTCGGTTTCGCTTTTTTTTCGCTCAGAAGAAAAAAAATAAAAAGAAATACTAAACGGACTCTAAAATCAAGCCCGACAAAGTGAACATTTATTTGGGTCCTAAATGCAATTTTGAAAAACGTGCATTTTTCCTAATTCAAATAAAAACAATAAAAAAATCTCCGAAATAAAACTATTTGATTTTTTTTATTAAATCCTCAATATTTCTATATTTTGGGAAAGTCATTTTATTCCCTCTCTTATATTTTTGTAATAGAAATAATTGATGATAAAATAAATAAAATCAAATGATCCTATTCTCAAAATTTGAGAAAAAACTCAAATATGAAAATAACGAAATCCCCAACTCTCTTTGTGGGTCCTTGAGTTGCTTAGAATTTTCTAGGATCAAAACCCAAAGCAAATAAAATATGATATGCATGATGATCTAATGTATAACATTCCAAATGGAAAATTTGGGATGTTACAATTCCATTATGGACTGAGGTATGTGAAACCTCGTTTTCCCCTAAGCTACCGTGCTCCCATAACTCTAGGCCCTAGGGCTCATTCCTGGGGCCAAGTTTGGTCGTAGTCGCGGCAGCGAAAGGATGAAATAAGGAGCCAGAACCCGCCTCATCCCTCCCTCCGCCAAAGGCGTGAGGAAGGTCGAGCGAAGTGGGGAGACGGCAAGGCCTGTTGTCGGGCAAGGAAATGTTTATCTTAAAGATATCAAGGATTTACTCCTTGTCGTGGGTTCCACCCGCAAACAAATGACCCGGCAAGCATCCCTTTTTCATTAAAAACATTCCACTCAGGTACAGTCCATAGGGAATGAAAAACATGAATGATGGGATTACAAGTTTTAAATTCAACAAAGGCCCAAAGGCTTACAAACTAAAAAGAGATAAGGTGCCTGTAATCCCTTTCTTGTCCCTCTCCTCAGGAGGCAGGTCAAGGAGGCGAAAGAGACAAAAGGAGCGCCTAGGCGAGCTACGGGTGGCAGAAGACACCAAGAGAACATCTTGGTGGCCGTCCAAAGGCTGGATGGGCGGCGCCGGAAGCAGAGCTCGAAGACGAGGCGGCAGGACGTCAGCACGTGTCGAAGGCGTCGGTGCCCGCGTACTCCGACTTGACGGCCTTGCCGCCCGCCCTCTTCCTCTTCCGCAGCCTCCCAACGCTAGCCGCCCAAGGAGACGACCCCGAGAAGTTCAGGGAGCCGGCGACGCGGATGATGGGGTCGCCGGTGCCGCACGGAGCGGCACCCGACACCTAATCGGACCCGTCATCCTGCCGCCTACTACCCTCGTCGTCGTTGCCACTGTCCTCCTCGTCACTCCCTCCCGAGGAGGAGTCTTCACTATCAGAAGAGCTCTCCACGCAGCACCTTGCACGGGTCCCAAAACATCCAAAGACCTTGACGGAGAGAAGGCCACCCTCCATCAGCTTAAAATGGAGAGTGAGCCCCTCCGTCAAGCGGTGGATATGAGAAAACGTCTTCCATCCCCGACAAAGATACATCACATGAGGGCCGGGGAAGTCAACGCGAACCCGCGTGCCGCTGATCCCATAGCCCCTCATGTGCAGCTGCAGCGACTCCGGCGAAGCCAGCTCCATCTCCCGCGCGAATGGAGTCGGGAGACGAAGGCGATGGCGAGGCGACCGGCACAGCCTGACGAAGAACTCGCAAGGGTCATCCCCAACGTGGCCCTCCATGGGGGGAGGAACCACTGGCGGAGGCGAGGCCGGCGCGCCGCCCCGTCCTCCTCTTCCCCGAGCACCTCGGCCTCGCCCACGGCCTCGCCCCCTCCCCCTTCCTCTCGCGGCTAGCTCTGCCACCGCGGGTGCAGGAGAAGGAGGGACGCGTTGTCGAGCAGCGACCCTCGCCGCTACCGTTGAAGGACCAGGATTCCCTCTCTCCATGGCGGATGGAAGGGGGGAGCAAAAGCTGAAGGAAGGAGGAGATGAAAGAATGCGGGACGCCATCCCCCCCCCCCCCCCCTCCCGCTCTTTATAAAGGAACGGGGTAGGGGCTCGGCCGCCCCGCTCAGCCAATCTAGACGCGGAAGGCGCAGGGAACTGGGACCGACCCGCCGCCCCAGCCCGCGGCGGCCCGGTTTCCCGCCTCCACCGTTCGCCACCCCAAGCGCATGAGAGCCACGTGGCAGGCGTGCAGGACCGAGGCGACGGGTGAGGCGACCTCTCCCCACCCCGTGATCGTGGGGAGTGGACGCCTTGAAGACCACGCCTCGGCCCCGTTCAGTAAATGGGCCGCGCCTCTACGCCTCCCTCCTTTTATGGGGAAGGTGCGAACCGCCCCCTTTACTACGACGTGACGCATGCATGCAGAGCTCAGCTCCACGCATGCCGCCCACGTCCCACATGCCTCCCCACGCCGCGCCACGCGCGGGAAGCATGGGAAGCGCAGCGCGCGAAGAGACTTACCGCGGTAAAAACCGCCCCGCCTGCCCGCGCACCATTTTTGGGCCTAGCCCAACGACGCGATTGCGCTTACGTGTGGCCCAGGCCCGGGGGCTCCTGTCGGTGTACAAAAAGAGGGGTACACTTTTTGTACCCCTATAACTGTGTATGGGCAGTCTGAGCCACGGGCACCACCACACTGAGCAAGGCAAGGAAGGTGAGCCAAGGTAAGGCCGAAGCCCAGGAGAAGCAGAACGACGCCAAGACTAAGACCACAAAGAGCAAAGGGGACGAAGCGGACCCCCCCCCCCCAGCAAGATCCTTGCCGGGAGGCGGTTTTAGCAAACCCGGCAAGACCCTCGCCATGGCAGCTCGCCCCACACCTACGGAGTGAGTCACCCTTGAGTCCACTACCCCCATGGGGCAAGGATTCGGGAGACATCCCCGTGGTGGCATGCGGATCTTTGTGAAGACATTCAAGATAGGATACACCCTTTAGAAGATGATGATCCTTGGCGGGATCCTAGCCAAGGAGGACCACAAGGCCCCCGGCAAGAGCCTTGCCGGGGATGATAGCAGGCGCCACGGCAAGACCCTTGCCGGGGCCCCGGCAAGGCCCTTGCCAAGAACACCCGTAGGGCCACCATCAGGCCCACACAGTCAAACCTCCACCGCCGTTCGCATGCAGCTGCCGACCCAACCAGCTGGGCAGGCACCTACGTGGCGGCATGCGGATCTTCGTGGAGACCCACCACTGCGCCACCTCAGCTGCCTGCCTGCCTACATGGCACCGCGGGCGCCGCTGGCCAGGGCGCGTGTCGACACGAGAGGGAGCAGCGACGGACGAGACAGGGCTCTCCCCCGTCCCCGATAAAGCAAGGACACCTAAGTAGGACGCATTAAATGCGCCTTGTCATGTAATGCGAGGGATAACCTCGCATCACTGTTCCCTTTCCACCTCATGTGTGCCACTGTGGCCACCCCTTTTCCTATAAAAGGAGGCCCGAAGCGACCAGGAAGGAGGATTCGGCTTTTTGGAGCTCCTCACGCCCCATAGCTAGCTCAAGAACACAGATACACAATCCACCAAAGTAGGAGTAGGGTTTTACGCATCCTCGCGGCCCGAACCTGGATAAACGAACCGTGTGCTATCTGTTTGATCCGCTCTTCTCACGACCCTGCGCCCCGCAACCGTAGTAGGGATTCTTGTGATCCCATAGGTGTCGTTCCCACCGACAGCTATGGAGGTAGCAGCGGCGGCGGCCGAAGAAGAGTGGCGCCGCCGGCCTGACGACGGCGGCGGCTAGGTTAGTAGAGCGGCGGTGGTACTTGAAGTAGGCGAGGAACCCGACAGCGTGACGAAGACCGGCGTGGACGGTGGCTTTCCCCTGCCAAGGGAGGCGGCACGGTGCATACCACGAGAGATCAACGCGCGGGGACGGCGGTGGACCGCGGGCCACGGCGCTACGGCCAGGCAGCGGCGGCGGGCAGGTTGGGGCGACGGTGGAAGACCTCGGGGCGGTGGCGGGGACCGCGGGCCACGACGCTACAGCCCAAAGGGGCGGTGAAGCGGCGGAGCGCGGGTCGGTGCAACCACGGGGACCGCGTATCGCGACACTACGGCCCGAAGGGACGACGTAGCGACGGCGCGCGAGTCGATGCGACCACGAGAAGAACCATGGGGCGCCGGCGCTGCGGCCCGACGGGGCGATGCAGTGGCAGCCCGTTGCTCGATCGATGGAGGGGCGCGCTGAACTCGGGGACGGTCTTCATAGGACTTGCGGAGGCGCGCGCAACCGACGGGCCAGGTCGGTCGCGTGACGTAGATGAGGCGGATCGCGGCGGCGAGCAGGTGATCAAGCCAATCATGCGCGAGGTCGGATACGCCGCTCGGTGGAGGCAGGGTGGCGGCGGAGTCGAAGATGAGGCCGGCGATGACGGACTGCGTGGGACGACGTGCGGACGAGTGGGTCAGCACCAACGCTCGGGCAGCGATACCCGAGCGACCAACGTAGCAGCGGCGCCCGAGCTGAGGCAGCCGATGAGCCTGACGCGGCCGGGAACGAGGCCGGTGAGGCAGGCCGCAGGGCCACCGTGCAGAAGCGACAGAGACGAGTGGTGTGGATCGATGGACGGGCCGGCACGCGAACGGCAGCTATGATGGGCCACCGCATGGCGCAAGGCCGCCGAGTCGGGGCGATGCATAAGTCCAGGTGGGAGCAGGCGGAGACGGCCGGCGTAGATCGACGGGCAGGCCGGCGCGTGAACGATAGCCGTGAGGGGCCGCCTGTCATGCGAGGCCGCCGAGTCGGTGATGGAGCCGGCTGGTCGCACCGGCGCCGGTGTTGGAGTAGAGGCGCATGAGGATTGATGGCGGCTGCGGGTGACGCAAACCGATCTTAGATAAAAAAAACCAAAACAAAATGTCGATCAAGATGACTAGCGGGAAAGAAAAAAACGAAGCAAGGGCTCGGTAAAAAGACTCTCTAGAGCAGTCGGTCAACATGATCGGTGGACGAACCCTAGATACGGGCGGCGCAGCCCCCGACGGCGGTCATGGAGACCGATCGCCCGGGGACGGCGCGGGGGGCAGAAGCGATGGGCGGCAGCTAGAGTTTGGATCGGTGAGGCTGATACTATGTTAGAAAGGAGAGATATTTGATGGAATAATTGATTGTATTGCTTGAGTACATGATTATCTTGGAGTATATGGGTATCTTCAAGTATAAAGCAAGATAGAATAAATCTTATGCTATCTTACGTTTCTTAAATAACAATGATACTTAACATATGTTACCACGTGATAGCTAGCTTTTACAACTATTTTTTTTTTGTGGGCAAATTTTACATCCAATTTTTGCTACGACAATGTAGAGCTAATTACACGCACCATAGCATACGCATGGTTTTTGTTGTCAGCCATATACGCAGTCAAAAGCAAGAGAAACATTAAAGCATTGGCCGGCATGAAGACATGTAGTATAGGTATCAGCATCAGGAACTCATGGCGGACATTCGCCATCGAATTAGACGTTAGCCGCCCTGTCAACACGCATGGACGACTATCCGAAACTCGTAGCTTAGATAATACTTTCTTCGTAAATTAGTATAAAAGTATTTAGATCACTATTTTTAAATAGTGGTCTAAATATTTTTATATTAGTTTAGGGAGTAGAGATTTAAATACTTTTATATTAGTTTATGAAGAAAGTATTATCTATTTACGTTTCATGTGGTCTGCGATTCTTCATGGTGTCACTGTAAGCCAGGTAGTTTGGCGGCGGTATGTCAGACCGTTTGAAACGGGCGCACGCCATACCAGTCGAGACAGGGACTTGTTACGTCAACACGAGCCACATATATACCCTGCTCTAACAAGGGAGTGCCTATATGGGAAATCCTATCTGCCGCATTTTGCGGCAGATTGTCGACGTACCGCACACACATATTGATTGAAAGGGTCAGTCTATATGTGTTTTCGAGAGCAACGGTTTTGTGAACCTTCTGGCAGGTTCGGACAGGCTTTGGGAACCTTCTAAAATGTTCCAAAACTGGTTTTTCCCTGGTTTTCTTTTTCTTTTAGATTTTGGTTTTTCACTTTTTGTTTTTTCCTTTTTTCAAGTTTACTTTTATTGTTTATCTTTTTTGAAAATTTCAAAATTTGTTCAGATTTTCAGCAAATGTTCCACTTACCAAAATTTGTTCTGACATTAAAAAAATGTGCAGGAATTTCCAAAAATGTTCCTGTTATAAATTTTGTTCACAAATTTAGAAAATGTACAGGAATTCCAAAATGTTCTTATTTTTCAAAATTTGTTCACAAATTCAAAAAAATTACATTCTGTTAAAATTTGCTGACAACTCAAAAAATGTTCACAGTTCCAAAATTTGGTCACAAACTTTATAAATGTTTGTGGTTCCAATTTTTTGTTCAGAATTTGATGAAAAGCTCCATTTTGCCATTTTTGTTAATAAATTCTAAAAATGTTCGTAGTTATAAATTTTTGTTTGAATTTCATGAAATGTTCTTTTTTCGAATATTTGTTCAAAATTTCAAAAAATGGTCGTAGTTTCAAAATTTATTCAGAATTTCATAATTTGTACACATATTTAAAAAAAAAATCCTTTTGCCGAAAATTGTTGAGAAATTCAAAAAATGTTTGCGCATTTTCAAAGTATACACTTTAAGGTAGTACACTTTAGAAAAAACTATCATTACAGTAACTAATTCCAGTTCGCTACATTAACTGATTGAAATTTGCTACAGTAGAGCAGCCCAGTTCTACTCCAACACTGGTTCTTTAGAATGTGCGCTGCATTTCAAACGTCAAAACTTGTGTGGTGGAGTGGCGGTGAGCTTGCAATCGCAAGCGGCAGGTCTTGTGTTCGAATCATTGCATCGCACCATCCTTTCTAGGAGCCCCTATTCGCCTCGCCGGTTTTCTTTTTCAGGCTGTGTTGTGCTGCTGGTTCAGGAAAAATACCGGCCTCCAGATTTTTTTTCCAATTTTGAATATATTTGTGAAAAAAGTTCATATATTATTAAAAAAAGTTCATCGATTTTGAAAAAAAGTTCACGGATCTAAAAAAGTTTATCAATTTTGAAAAATTCATCAGATTTGGAAAAAGTTCATCGGATTAAAAATAGTTCATCGAATTGAAAATAGTTCACTGGATTTGAAAAAAAAAATCATCAAATCAAAAAAAGTCATTGAATTGAAAAAAGTTCATCGGTTTTTATAAAAGTTCATCGAATTTGAAAAAAGTTCATCGGATTTCTATTGCCATTGCTAGTTCCACTAAACTTATTAGGTGACGATAAGGTAATTTAGGAGCATATCCATTATCTTTCTACTTGGGGTTATAGCTATTATGAGTAATAAAATTAACATCATTAACTTCTTCATTAGTAATAGCTTCAAATACCTCTTCTCTACCTTTCATGACGGAGATGAGTTTATCAAGCTTAGCGGTCAATTTCATATTCTTATCATCGATTGCATTAACTCTATTGGTGGTAGTTCTTTTTCAGGCTGTGTTGTGCTGCTGGTTCAGGAAAAATACCGTCCTCCAGATTTTTTTTCAATTTTGAATATATTTGTGAAAAAAGTTCATATATTATTAAAAAAAGTTCATCGATTTTGAAAAAAAGTTCACAGATCTAAAAAAGTTTGTCAATTTTGAAAAATTCATCAGATTTGGAAAAAGTTCATCGGATTAAAAATAGTTCATCGAATTGAAAATAGTTCATTGGATTTGAAAAAAAATCATCAAATCAAAAAAAGTCATTGAATTGAAAAAATTCATCGGTTTTTATAAAAGTTCATCGAATTTGAAAAAAGTTCATCGGATTTCTATTGCCATTGCTAGTTCCACTAAAATTATTAGGTGACGATAAGGTAATTTAGGAGCATATCCATTATCCTTCTACTTGGGGTTATAGCTATTATGAGTAATAAAATTAACATCATTAACTTCTTCATTAGTAATAGCTTCAAATACCTCTTCTCTACCTTTCATGACAGAGATGAGTTTATCAAGCTTAGTAGTCAATTTCGTATTCTTATCATCGATTGCATTAACTCTATTGGTGGTAGTTCTTTCAACATGCCATCGGACATGGTTTTCTTGCATCTCATCAAGCAAGTTTTTAACATCAATGATCAGCTTACCCATAATAGTTACTCCTGCAGCGGTATCAGACATAGTTTCCGACATAGGATTTAAACCATTATAAAACATATAAAGGATGAACCATTCTTCCATACCATGGTTAGGACAATTCCTTATGGCCTCCTTCATGCGATCCCACGCAAGCGCTAACGGATCACGATCTTCCTGCTTAAAACTTGTTACCTGTGAATGAAGTTGCATAATTTTTGCAGGTGGGCAAAACTTAGATGAAAACTTATTAGGGGGGATCAGCCCATGAAGTTATATTACCTTTAGGCAAGGATAGACGATATTATTTTGCTTTTCCTCTCAATAAGAAATGAAATAGACGCAATTTCAAGGTGTCGGGATCATAATCCCTAATGTGTGTCATGTTGCACAATTCAAAGAAATTATGCAAGCGCATATCGGTATCTTCAGATGCAGAGCCTCTAGATTGGTCATGTTGAACCAGAGAGACTAGGTTCAGTTTTATCTCATACTCAGCGACAACTACACTAGGTTGTGCTATAGGTTCACGCATAAATATTGCTAGGAGTAGCAAAGCTTCCAAGATTACGAGCCATGGTAATCTTTTTGGGTTTTCTACTGACAAGACTTGCAACAAAAAGTAAACTAAAAAATAAAATAAACTCTAACAAAAAATCTAAACACAAATACTAGGCACACAAAGCCTCCCCAACAACGAAGCCAGAAAAAGCTTTGCTTACTTCATTTGGCGATCCGGAAATGGAGCAGAAAGGATGCTCTCCTCTTTCCCAAGAGGTGATCCTGAGTTATCGAACCCACGAGAGAAAGGTTCCCTTTAAGCTAAGGTCTCAAGCAAGCTTTTCGTAGAGAATTAATTTCAGCTTTTGACCGGATCATAAATCAAGCTGACACTGGAAACACTTATAATAAAAATATGTATGGGTATGAGGACTTATGCTTACAACCATATATTTGTGTCGGGACCAGAAGTGATATTCATTTATGCTCTGGAAGTCATCCATCAAGATATACTTGTTACGTATCAAAGTGGGGGAAGTGTCAAAATTACGTCTTGACCAGCACGCGTTCTACATCAAGAGTCAGGTGTCCAACCGAAGGCCCTATCTGTCGCGTGGGGTTGTCTCGATAATAAAGATTGCAATTATCAGACTAAAGGGCACTTAATGACTACACTTCATGAATCCCCAAGGATAAGATCCGTGTTACTATACTAAACCTTTCTGCCACTGGTGTCCAGAATAACGCTTTACGGTCTCACTGCTCTTAGTCTCTCTGTGGCTCGTTCTCCATGATCATGGGTACCTGCAGGGATGAAGAATGCGAACGAGACAAGAGACAACTACAGAACAATTTTATGTTACACATACAAGAAGTTTATTAAGTACTTCCATTGATCCCTCCAACAAATACATCGGGCTACAAGGCCCTTGCCTCAACCCATGACCTTGCCGAACTACTCACACATGGAGATCAGATCACTAAAAAAACACATATCTAAGAACACACCATGAAGATATAATGATTGATAATATGTCGTACAATACATGACTACAAGTATAACTAGATTACTGAGAACTATGGTGGTGATGAAGGTTGTGTCTATGGAGATGGGAAATGACAACGGCTACGGTTGATGGAGATGGCTATGGTGAGCATGACAAAAACTGGCTTGTTCTGCGATGTTCTGTTATTCATTTGGCATCGGCCCCTTCATAAAGATTATTTAGGTGGATTAGATGCCTCGGTGCCACGCCATACGACTGCCGATACGAGCGGGTGCGATCATATGAAAGACTGCCTTTTGCTATGTTTACTCTTATGCATCTTTCACTTGATCTCCTCTATCTCCACTCTACTTCATTCCATGTATTGGCTAGTTTTCGTCCACAAATAGCCCATTTTCTGTGGAATATATATATATATATATATATATATATTAAAAATGGATATTTGAAATCATTTGCATTCATTAGTCATTAGTAGCAATATTGAAGCAAATATCTCGATTTAAACTCAGGTTAGAGGAGTGTAAAAATAAGACTCATCAACTCCTCTCATGGGCCACGACCCAATGCTCACTCGGGTGTTGCTACCCCGCTTGTTCGCTCTTCTTTTCTCATTTTTCTTCTGCTCATTTGTTGTTTAGTGGTAAAACTGGTTACAAGTTTTAAAACTAAAAAAATGAGCATAGATATGGAAAAGTTGGTGAATTAGAAAAATCATGAATGTGTAAAAATGTTCATGAATTCAAAACATTATAACGAATTCAAAAAATAATCATGAATTTGTAAAATGTTCGCTAATTTATTAAAGGGCATTCATGAATTTGAAAAAGTTCGCATTTGAAAACATTTCATGAATTTAAAATAACAAGAATTTGAAAAAAGTTCATGCATATGGAAAAAGTGCTCCGAATTTAAAAACTCCCAAAATTTTAAAAATGTACATTTTTTAAGAATAAAATGAAAAATATAAAGTTCAAAAAAACTGAATAAGAAACTCGCCAAAATAGAAGTAAAAATAGCTTGAAAAAAACAAGGAAACATTCTAGAAGGTTCCCAAAATCAAAAGGTGAGAGCAAGAAGAAGAGACAACAGAAGGTTATGTATTTTTTTTAGGGGAACAGAAGGTTATGTGCTGCAAAATAATAAGTAATGGGCCTAGCCCAACATCAAATATTGCCTTAAGTGGGGCGTGGCTATACTTCTGTTCTAGCGAGACCGAGGTTGGCCTCGCGTTAAGCAGATCGCGAGTTGGATCGGCAGAGGCGCGCAGGAGGCCATAACTTCATTTTTTTTCATTTTTTTGTTTTTCTTCCTTTTTCTACTTTCGAATATACTTCCAAATATTCTAAATGAATATACTACAAAGAACATTTTACATAAAATATTTCAACAAAAATGTTAACCAAACATTTTAAAAAAATGTGTTTACAGAAAATGGTTCTCATGTATACTAAAAATGTATACAAAAAGTTCAGTGTGTGTGAAAGTTTTTGAACATGTATTTAAAAAAATAATCCAAGCATTTGAAAAAAATTAAACATGTATTTAAAAAATGTTAATCAAGCCTTTGAAAAATATTAAATGTGTATAGAAATATATTGACAATGTACTAAGAAATGTTAAACTTGTATTTGAAAGATGTTAATCAAGTATTTTAAAAATATTAAATATGTATAGAAAAATGTTGACCAAGTATTGAAAAAATGTTAATATTGTTTTGGACAATGTTAATCAGGCATTTGGAAAATGTCAAACATGAATTAGAAAAATGTGTTAAATATATATAAAAATGTGGATAGAAAAACAGTAAAAACCGAGATAAAACAGAGGAAACCGATACCAAAAGAAAAACAAAGAAAAAAGAAAGAAAAGAAAAAACAGTGAAAACCGAGATAAAACAGAGGAAACCGATAACAAAAGAAAAACAAATAATAAAAGAAAGAAAAGAAAAAACAGTGAAAACCGATAAAGTATGAAGAAAATCGATAAAAAAAATAGAAAGAATAAAACCGAATAACTAGTGGAGAAATCGGCTCTTTTCTCCGTCTAGTTGATCGCAACCTACTAGTTAAGAAGAATCTGTCCATGACCTGGTGGATTGCAGCGCGACCTAACATGCAGGAGACCACGGTTTGATTCTTGCTTCCTCTCTTTTCCTCTTTTCTATTTCATTTCAGTTCACCCTAATGGGCCAGCCCGTTACCGTGGACGCTTCAGGCTAGAGCTCCTTTTGTCTCGCTATAAGCGAGATATAGCTCATGCGCCTTATGTGCCAAATAACGGTTTCTGGCGGGAGCCACTAAATACCAGGGTCCAGCACCCACGCAAAAAAGGGTCTACCTAAGGGCACATAGTTAAGTTTACATGCACTGACTCATTAACATTGGTATGGGGCCATGGAGTTTTTCGATTTTGCACGTCTTTTCACATGCAACCCATGTTTGCGCAATACTAAGAAAGAGCCAGATCTTCAAAAGAAGAAAACATTCCCAGTGTCTATATATTGCTACAAACCAACGAACTTAAGGGAATAACTGAAATCAGGCGGCCGGCAGGGTCGCTTACTCGTGCAGCCACTCCCCTACGCAAGCCACGTGCTCTAGTCAAGCCCACTTGCCGCCCAACTTTTCTTACTTATCCTCTCACGCGTCTTCCACCCACCATCACTTGTTCATCATCCTTTTTTCTGTCGCATCCCACCTAGCGCTCAACATCCCACCATCGCATCCCTTGCTTATGTCGAAGGGGGGGGGGAGGATTGTGGCTACACGGGTGGTTGACCTGGAGATTCTGCGGTGTAGCCAGCATCGGCTTCTCTCCTCTATCTTCACAACCCCGCACCTCAAACCATGCAAGTGAAAACTCTAGTATCCTAAAAAAAAAGTGAAAACTCTGGTTGCCTCACAAAAGTTTGTAGTACGTAGCAAGTTATGCCTCGGTAATAAACCGAGGTATCAAACCGACGAGTTTAATGTGTCCTATAATGAGTGAATTGCAGAAAACCACCACATTGAAGCGTCGTGTTGCAGAAAAGACTTTTCTACAAATTTATGCCAGAAAACACTGATTTTTATCCTAATCATTTGCAAAAATCACCTAACCTTCTGTTCGGGCATTTTAACCTCTATTACGACATGTGGGTCCCGTATTTGATGATGTGGCCCAACGTTTCATGGTAGACGACGTTAGATGAGGGATTTTCTGGATTTACAAATCAGTCCCTGTAGTTTTACAGGAACATCCTTCAATCAGAAAACAAAAAGCAATCAACTCCCTCCATGGATTTGGGCTGACACAGCAGCCGAGCAGAGCAGCAGAACTATTTGCCGCAGCACCTCCACCCAATCCTCCGGACCACCTCTTCCCAATCCACCTGACCACCTCCCGCCGCTGGCCACCCTCCCCCCAGCCTCACCCGCCGCCGCCACGCCCTCCCCCGGCCTGACGCGCGTCCTCGCACCGTCGTCCACCCTCCCCCCAGCGTCACCTGCCGCCGCCACGCCCTCCCCCGGCCTGACGCAACTCCTGGCGCCACCGGACCCCAGCACCACCTTGCGCCGTCGTCCACCCTCCCCCCAGCGTCACCTACCGCCGCCACGCCCTCCCCTGGCCTAACGAAACTCCTGGCGCCACCGGGAGGAGGCAGCCAAGGCGCAAGCAGGCGGGGGCAGCCGGGAGGTTGGTGCGAGCCCCGTCGTAGGTTGGTGGCGCGCGGGGATGCAGGGACCTGGCGGTGGTGCAAAGTGGGTCTCCGGAGGCGCCGCGAAGTGGGGCTCTGGCGCTGCAGCTCTGCCGAACTTGGCGGCGAGGAGGGCGCAGGCGTCCTGCAGCTCCGGCAGGTCGCCACACCAGGCGGCTGCGTAGACGAGCCCCGCCGCCGCTCCCGGATGACCTGCTCGCGGCGGACTAGCGCGAGGTCCGGTGGCCCAGCCGGAGCAGCTCTGCCGAACTTGGCGGTGAGGAGGGCGCAGGCGTCCTGCAGCTCCGGCAGGTCGCCACACCAAGCGGCTGCGTAGACGAGCCCCGCCGCCGCTCCCGGATGACTTGCTCGCGGCAGACTAGCGCGAGGTCCGGTGGCCCAGCCGGAGCAGCTGCTCCACGTCTCCGACATCGCTCTCTGGCGCACTTCGCCATGTCCCTGCATGCACGCCGCCGGCGACAACATCAGCTGGCGCGAGGAGGGAAGCCCGGTGACAATATGGATTGGGTAGGGGAGGGATTGGGAGGAAGGTTCTTTTTGGGAAAATACCAGTCTAGCGGCATCTACCACGAAACGTTATGCCACGTCAGCAAATGTGGGATCCACATGTCATAAGAGAGGTTAAAATGCTCGAACGGAAGGTTAGGTGGTTTCTGCAAATGATTAGGACAAAATTCAGTGTTTTCTGGCACAAATTCGTAGAAGAGTCTTTTCTGCAACACGACGCTTCAATGTGGTGGTTTTCTGCAATTCACTCGTCCTATAATAGTGGTAATGTTCTACAACACAAATAAACTTCATTTGTATCCCCAACAGTCTTGAAGGGTGTCAAGCTTGCTAGTTGCACAAGGCAATTAAAAGATACGATGGTAGATTTTTTTTGTATTTTTGTAATAAAATAAAAGTGCATGTAAAAGTTGTTGAAAGATGATTCTTATGTTAAAAATTGGACTAGGGTTCATAGTTTCACCAAGTGTAACTCTCCAATACATAAAGTGCGGTAAGTAACATAAACATGTGAAAGAGTGTACTATGAAATATTTTATGCTCATTGCAAATATATGAGATGTGTTGATTCTATATAGGTAGTGCCAGATACTATAGGCTGGTATCTTTAAACTCAATGAGGAAGAATGTAATAAAGTTTGTTTCTTATTGTGGCTGGCATGAAAGAAATAAAGAGTAAATAATGGTGACACTACGAGAACCATTCCTGAAATATCATCATCATCATCACCATCTATTATGTATCATTTACTTAATTTTATGTTGGCCAGGTCACACAAGAATGAACCAAACAAGAAGATGGAGCAAAAATGGAAGTCACCTCCTATTGGAACCCTGAAGATAAATACAGACATGTCATTTATTGAAGCAAATTTGCTATTAGAAATGACCAAGCCGTTCTGCTACAAATTATGATCTTTCAGCACTAGGCTCTTTATTCTAGGATGTTAAATTTCAAATGTGTGTGGGCTTAAATGTGGTAAGTGTTGAACATTGTAGTAGAGATTGTAACAAAGAGAGCCCATACTTTAGCTGCGCATGGTGGGCTTAAATATTGCAGGTGTTGAACACTGTAGTGGAGATTGTAAAAAAGTAGCGTGCACTTTAGCTGTGCATAGTGCCAGTACGGGAAGGTTTACATAGAAACCTGCCTGGGTCAATTCCCTGGATTTGTATCTTGCTGGCGATATGCACGTTAAGTTAATGGAATGCTTTATCTCAAAAAAAAAGTTCATGGAATGTTGTGTGCTCCTTTCAAAAAAAAAAGGCACACGATCTGGTTTCAATCCGACATTCAGTGTGCGACCGGCACGACACCAGATCGGTCAGCCCATCAACATCCTTTTCCCAATTTTAAATACGCTTCAGACACACAAATACACAATTGTGACGAGACTGCAGAAAGACTGACAGAATTTTAGCTTACTCCCTTGGATCCATAATAAGTGTCACAGTTTTGAACTAAGGTTGAACGACACAAATAAGGTTGAACTAATCTTAGTTCAAAACTGGGTCACTTATGTTGGATAGGAGAGAGTAGCATATTTTATGCTACTAGACGAATGCCCGGTGTACTGGTGTGTTATATGTTTGTAGTTCCGTGATAGATACACATATGTGGCCACACGCCCTCTCCCCGTGTGAGAAAATTTGACAGGATTGCAGATGTTAGAAGTGTTTCTATAACCATAGTTTGCATTGGATATTGTTAATCTTGTGCAGTATTGTCGACGATCTATTCGTAGTCGCTTTTATGATCGAGTGAAAGGTCATGAAGGACTATAGAGAGATGAGTGGCGCATGAAGAGATCTTGTCACACCTTGGTTTTATGTAGGTTCAGGCTCTTCGATGATAATAGCTCTATGTCCTACTTGTAGATATATTGATGAATGAGAGAATACAAAGTAGTACCCCCTTTGCCCCGAAATACTTGTCCTAGAAATGCATAAAATTAATGTATCTATAACTAAAATAAGTCTAGATACAACCATTTCGAGGACAAGTATTTCCGGACGGAGGGAGTACAATCTAACAAACTAGGTCTCGTGAATGAACTTGAGTCAATAATATGGATCTGTGGTATAAAAACACTTTGGAGCCCAAGCATCGGGTAGCTCGTTATCACGAGCTAAGTTGGTCATAACTGCAGAAGCTCCAAGATATACCCCCGTTCTAATCTCTACATCTCTACGTACTGCACCAACCGCTCCAAATTGATTACCCTACACAACACCATCAACATTGATCTTTGACAAACCATTCTGAAGGGCCTTCCATTGTGTAATAGTGTTGCACAAAGTTCTAGTTACCAGGGCTTGTGGTTTAGCGAGAACCTGAAGATTTGATATACATGACAAGACAAATTGATTAGTGGCTTGAGAGCTCTATAAAATAGGCTCATGAATCGCTCTCCTTCGAGTTGTCCAAATCACAAATAGCACGACCATCATCCTTGCAAACTTATCATGGGAAACGATGTCATGCATCTTGAATAGCCACTGTTTAGCGCAGGGTTCATGATTGGCTCTCACACGTGCATCAATATCATAATCAAAAAGCGCCCATTACACACCGCGACATTGTACAACTAACCAAAGAATTGCGCCATGAATCTTCAGCTCCACAAAGTGTGCAATTGCTCATCAGAATCATGTTACGGTGGTCTCAGACATCCTCGGTTGACAATGATTGTCTTGCAAGACTCTACAGAAAAAATAGCTTCGAAGGGACCAATATCGTCCAAAGTGAAGTAAATCCATTAGTATCAGGTTGGGCATTCAGAGAGCCCGCTCTGTTGTCTAGAAAATTTTCACGATTCAACTTGGTGGTGACCAACATCCAAATAAGTGGAGCAAGCAGAAAAAAAAAACCTTTTCGGCCTGGAAGCCAAGCCCCCAAATCCTCCAAATTGCGTGTACACAAAGGGATCGACATAATGGCCTCCATGTCAGACACATAAAAATGGATCTGATTAGTTCCTCATTCCATGCTGCCGAGGTCAAGATCATGAACTCAGAAACTAGTCGTGGGGGATTTGTGACTAGATAAGTAATCGACCTTGGTAAGGACTCCATTGGAATCTAGCTATGCGCCCAAATTTTAGTGTTATCTCCATTATCAATGCTTCAAATTCAACATTGCTTCAATACATCCCCACCATCAAGGATAACACGCCATATTTGTGAAGGATGAGTCCCAAATTCAGCATCAAGTGAAAGTGCTAGTTATCGACTAGAGGGGGGGGGGGGGGGAATAGGCAATTTTTATGAAAGTCTTCAAAACACGAGGTCTTTGAAGACAAACTGTTGGAATGAACCTATATAATATGCAGCGAAAGATGAACTGCACTAGACATGCCATAGTCAAGTAAGTAATACACTGAAATCACGAAGACTAACAGCAGCTAGGTAGTATGGATCAGAATGGAAGAGAGTATGAAGCCAAACAAGTAATAGTCTTTGCACAGTAAAGTCAAATAGACCAGGCAGGCAGGCAATGACTTCACGAAGACAAACTAAAAAGTAAAGGAAGTAAGGGATAGAACCAGTTGCTTGGTGAAGACAAAGATTTGATAGACCAATTCCAGTTGCTGTGACAACTGTACGTCTAGTTAGAGAGGCTGAGATTGAACTCAGAAGACTATGTCTTCACCTTATTCCCCTTGAGCTAAGGACACCCATTCCTCGCTGAATCACTCTGGTAAGTCTTCAAGGTAGACTTCCAAACCTTCACAGACTCCGTTCACTGGCGATCCACAATAACTCTTGGATGCTCAGAACGTGACGCCTAACCGGCTGGAGGATGCACAGTCCTCAAGTGTAACAAGTCTTCAGGTCACGCGGACAGAAAGACTTTAGTGATGCCTAACACTCTTTGGCTCTAGGTGTTTTGGGCTTTGTCCTCGCAAGGAACTCTCTCTCAAAGGTTTCAGAGGTGGGTTGCTCTCAAATGACAAAAGAAGCGCGCTAACTATGAGCAGCCACTAATTTATGGTGTAGGGGGTGGGCTATTTATAGCCAGGAGGCAACCCGACATGATATGTCCGAAATGACCTTGGGTCACTAAGGAACTAACACGTGTCCAACGGTCGGATTTCAAACACACGCGGCAGCTTGGCTTGGGCTACAAGCAAAGCTGATTCATCCAACTCTGGATAAGGTTTGCTCTCATTGTCTTCGCTCGAAGACATAGGATTTTGGTTGAGCATCACTTCAGTCATCTGACTTTGTTCACTTGGACCCAGTTAACAGTACGGTGGTTCCTATGACTCAATAAGGAAGAAAAAGAAAACGATGAAAGAAACTATGTCTTTGCACTCCATAGTCTTCAAGTGAATGTCTTCACGAGTCATTATGTTCAACGTGGATGTCTTCACGAACCACCATTGTCTTCAATGTCTTCATACATTTTGGGGGTCATCTTTGGTAGGTAAACCGAATAAATGAGTGACTACTACCTGTGTAATCCTGCAATTCTCACAAACACATTAGTCCCTCAACCATGTTTGTCGTCAATACTCCAAAACCAACTAGGGGTGGCACTAGATGCACTTACATCAAGTATCGAACATGTTGGGGAACACACTATGTTTTTTACCGTACATACGAACACACCCATGAACACTATGTAGATGCAAGGATAGTGATCATATTACTACCAACGGAATTCCCGTGCAATGGAAGTAGTTGAGGGAGAGTTGGTCAAGCACGATTCCCGCAGCTAGGTATTACCTCCTAGTCGCGAGAACTCCCCCCGGTCAAGAGGCGAACGTATGACCCCTTTGCAGTATCCATGCATACCATATTAGCGATTCAACAACACTTCATCATCTAGGACAAAGGACTACCGAAGAACTAGGGGAAGAGTAGCCTACCGGTGTATAGATCAAATCAAGGGAGGGGAGGGTGCACGCTTGCACGGGGGAGGGGGGGGGCTGGGGCTCGACGGAGTCGAATTCATGAGATCTTGGGTAGGGGGTCCCGAGCTAGTAGCTTAGATGAGATGGTAACAAGGACACAAGGTTTACCCAGGTTCAGGCTCTCTGAAGAGATAAACCCTACATACTGCTTTTGTTGTATTGATTTGGATGGAGTACAAAGTACATGTTTATCTACCACGAGATCATCATGTGTTGTCTACGAGCCCTACCCTTCGGTTTATATAGGTATCAGGGGGTCTAGGGTTACAACTAGGTCGGCTATGTAGAAGGCAAATCATCCTGTAGACGATCTCTAAGTCTTGGAATATAAGCCAAGTCTTGGGGGATGTTCCTTCTATGCGCCATGGGCCCTCTTGACATGGCATGTTGGTAAAGCGCCATGGGGGTTCTCAACCCGACCCACCTGACTGGGAGACAACATGGTGAGTGACCCCTAATCCAGGATACCATCAGTAGCCCCTGAACCGGTCTTCAAGTCGAGGATGCTCCTTGGGTCTTTTGAGCCGCTCTTCATCTTCGGTCATTGGTCTTGAAAGCTGGTTCAACGAATCTTCCCATCTTTGACCTTGTAGATTGCCCAGCCAAAGGGTATCCACATTGGGCATCTGAGGAGCCCCTCTTAGGTTTTCTCAGCCTTATCTCGTTATTCCCACGCCACACCTTGGATCGGAACTTTTCCCGCGCAATGGTGCCTTAGTTGCGAAGCGTTCCTGTGCTTGGACCAAGACGGCTCGGGTCTCATTGTGACAACACTATCTGGCTCGATCTGACTTCCCACGCAATAGTGATGTGCTGTCAATTCGATGATCATCATGACATGCAAGCGCGACTCGAGGCCCCACCATCGTTCGTCCCATGAGTATAGGTGATCGTGCCTCGATATATGTAGTAATTTAATCAACTGTCCCCTTGATGCTTGTGCATGATTAATGCATGATGTCTGGGAAATTGGCGAACTTGCCGCTACATGACGCGTTTTACCCTGCCGCCGCTCCATATTCTAAATTTGACTGTAAAGGGACAAGGGCAAGTGTTAGGGCATATTTCTCCCTTAGTGGTTTTGGTGATTGATAATAATGCTTTTGCGGACTAATCGTGTGCATTGAGCATTTTAGAGAAGCTATCATAGGCACAAGACAATTCGTGCCCCCTCGGAGATTTATAGTGAAGACGGTTGTTTTTCTTGCGTTCATTTTCGGTGGATTTTTGTCGTAGGATCACTATACTATTAAGAGGGGGTCCGCTTCGGAAAGGCTAGGGTGTAATCAACATGTACACAATCTTTTTGCACCCACTTTCGTGCCCAGCACTGGAGCTTTTCCTATCTTATGCATGGGCTTACTTGAGACATATAAGCGATAGTGCTGCTCTGCCCTGCGGTAGTACCGCTCCAGTGGTACTGTCGTAGTTCAGTGCTACCGACACTTCTGCTTATTTTTAGTGCTTTATAAATGAGCGGTAGATCAACGCGGTAGTACCGCTCCCGCTGTACTACAACTATGACTAGCACCCCACTACCTTAGATCTATTGGGCTTCTAACAGTACAACGGAAGTACCGCTCCTGCAGAGCGATAGTACCACTCTGGCGGAACTACCGCTGTTTCTCTACTGCTTGAAGTACCGCTTATTTTATGCCTCCTGTACTTCTCTGTTCTTCGAGCGGAAGTGGAGCGGCAGTAGCAAGCGGTAGTACCGCACCATGCGGCACTACCGTATTGTCCGTCTCTACTACTGCAGTTTCGCCTGCTCGCTCAACACTATGCGGTAGTACCGCTCGTACAAGATGGAACTTCCAGTCTAGCGGAAGTACCGCTCGCCCGAGCGGTACTACCGCTTATGCACGTGCTAGAATTGCATTACGGTTGGATCCATTCCCCCAGTATATAAGTGAGTCTTCTTCCCCAAGTGGACTCACCTCTTTTGCTCCAAAAGGCTCCATTGTTGCTCAAGCTCCATTTTCACCCGATCTCTCTCCCTAACCAACAACTCTTGTTGATTTTCTAGGGTTTGCTTGAGAGGGCCACGATACACACTTCCACCAAGATATATTTGATTCCCCCCACTAATCCCTAGCGGATCTTGTTACTCTTGGGTGTTTGAGCACCCTAGACTGAAGAGGTCAACTCAGAGCTACAATCCATTATGGTGAAGCTTCATGCTGGTGTTGGGAGCCTCCAATTCGGTCGTGGAGATTGCCCCAACCTTGTTTGTAAAGGTTCGGTCGCCGCCTTCAAGGGCACCACTAGTGGAATCACGACATCTTGCATTGTGTGAGGGTGTGAGGAGAATACGATGGCCCTAGTGGCTTCTTGGCACTACTGCAGGATGGTCCAAACGCGACACTACAATCAGAGACCCTTCGACGAAATTGTGTGCGATGCCATAATCACAAACGGTGGTGTAAAAGAACCGTCAAAAAAGGTGCAAAATGTTTGCGATGGCGGAGCTATCAAACACGGTTCAGATTTTAGTTGCGTGTGCGATGCAGGGCATATGGTTCAGCTCAATATACTATTTGCGATGAGGAGGAACAAAAGAAACAGGCAGCCTGATGAAGGCGTGTTCGATATAGAGCATACGGTTCACTCGGATGAACTGTTTATGATTAGGCAACACAAAAGAAACGGTCAGCCAGATCAAGGTGTGTGTGATACCCGGCAAACAGGTCCGTAATCAGAAATGTGTGCGAAGACCAATAATAACACAGACGATTGCCACTAATAAGCCGTGTGATTTGCTCTTTCTATAGTAGAATAACATGTATATGTATATATAACTGAAATAAACATCCAATTACATAAGTAACTATACAGATCATTCGCACACACCTCAATAAACAATTGTGTGCATTCTAAAGTAGGAGAAACGATCGTCTAGTCATCTACTTCTTGTGACGCTCCCGCCACTGCTATGTGGCTCGATCCCTCGTCTGGGTCAGGAAGAAGACAGTTCCTCATGTCAACGATCCGCCTGTACATCTCGTAGCTTGTGTACGTGTCCATGGCCGCGTACTTGACATGTTATTCATCCAGTCTCTTATGCCACACACTGTGCCAGGCGTTCCTGTCCTTATTGCTCTCATTCTTCATCTTCATGTAGTAGGGGTCGATGAGGCCGAGGCGAGGTCAACCAAGGAGTTCAGTTTGTTTTTGTCACTGCCCCAAACCTTGTAGTGGCTTTGGATGTTGGACAAGATTCAGACATTTCAAGTCCGAAACCTTGAGCGCTTTTAGATCGTTGGTGGTGTCCACCGTAGCGAAACTGTAGTTGGAGCTGTTGATAAGCCTGGAGAAACGCTCACAAGGTCTTGTGGCAAGGTGGTAGTGGTAGACGAGGACGTCATGTCGCACACACAACTGGGCAACGACAACCTTCTGATCGTGCCCGGCACGACCGCTGGTGTATTCGAGGTCGAAGTCGACCACTCGGTACTTGTCCTCGGCAAGGAACTGCTCCATAGTTTGGATGGAGCTCTACACCGAGACAGGATCGTTCGTGTACACCACCGAGATGACCTCCCCCCTCACGTGGGTGTCCACTACGTGATGTGTGGTGAACTGCCTGCCATTGTCGTTGTCGGCCGCTGGGAGCGCCATTGGAACCGCTGGATGTCCTCTCCATATGTGTCCTCGTGGGTGTGCTTATTGTGTCGTGTGAGACGAGAGATGAAGGTAAATGGCCGCAGGAATAGAAGGGGGCCGGGCGGCGTGGATTCTCGGCGCGTCTGCATGGCAGTTTTTGCAGCGGGTAACTGCATCGTTGCGCCGGGCCCGGCGCAACCGCTTGCACACGAACGTCCGTGATCGTGCGTCGGCCCCAAACACTGGCAGCGCGCGTGGAGGAACGAGGGCAGAGCACCCGGAGGGACACGAGAATAGAGCGCGCCGCGGCCGCCTGAACCGCAAGCAACCACACACATAGAGCAGTTGAACAGGTAGGAAATGGTCGCCTACAAGCCGGCCGATAGTTGCGTCGCTATGTAGAGAGCGGCCATGTGCTACCACCTCCGTCTAGTCTATAGTCTCCTTTATATTCTGTACCATACTTTTCCCTCAAATTTAACCAACAAAATGTTAATGCATGTTTTAAAAATTCTATAATTGGAAACTATGTTCAAATACAAATCCAACTATATAATCTTTGGCGACATGCATTCGCATTTTATTAGTTAAATCATACTTATAAACCAGTACGGTGGTATAGTAGGTAATTAAATTGCAAATGTTTTTTTTATTAACCGTATGTGTATGTGGCCTTTCGTCCTCCTCTCGCACGTCTTGTCACCCCGCTGCCGCAGACGGCTTACAGCGCAAGCTTCCGCAGCGTGCGGGGTGATGTCTACTACACAACCTTCTTCTTGTAGACGTTGTTGGGCTTCCAAGTGCAGAGGTTTGTAGGACAGTAGCAAATTTCCCTCAAATGGATGACCTAAGGTTTATCAATCCGTGGGAGGCGTAGGATGAAGATGGTCTCTCTCAAAAAACCCTGCAACCAAATAACAAAGAGTCTCTTGTGTCCCCAACACACCCAATACAATGGTAAATTGTATAGGTGCACTAGTTCGGCGAAGAGATGGTGATACAAGTGTAATATGGATGGTAGATATAGGTTTTTGTAATCTGAAAATATAAAAATAGTAAGGTAACTAATAATAAAAGTGAGCGTAAACGGTATTGAAATGCTTTGAAACAAGGCCTAGGGTTCATACTTTCACTAGTGCAAGTTCTCTCAACAACAATAACATAATTGGATCATATAACTATCCCTCAACATGCAACAAAGAGTCACTCCAAAGTCACTAATAGCGGAGAACAAACGAAGAGATTATGGTAGGGTACGAAACCACCTCAAAGTTATTCTTTCTGATCGATATATTCAAGAGTTCGTACTAGAATAACACCTTAAGACACAAATCAACCAAAACCCTAATGTCACCTAGATACTCCAATGTCACCTCAAGTATCCGTGGGTATGATTATACGATATGCATCACACAATCTCAGATTCATCTATTCAACCAACACAAAGAACTTCAAAGAGTGCCCCAAAGTTTCTACCAGAGAGTCAAGACGAAAACGTGTGCCAACCCCTATGCATAAGTTCACGAGGTCACAGAACTCGCAAGTTGATCACCAAAACATACATCAAGTGGATCACGTGATATCCCATTGTCACCACAGATAAGCACATGCAAGGCATACATCAAGTGTTCTCAAATCCTTAAAGACTCAATCCGATAAGATAACTTCAGAGGGAAAACTCAATTCATCACAAGAGAGTAGAGGGGGAGAAACATCATAAGATCCAAATATAATAGCAAAGCTCACGATACATCAAAATTGTGCCGACTCAAGAACACGAGAGAGAGAGAGATCAAACACATAGCTACTGGTACATACCCTCAGCCCCGAGGGGGAACTGCTCCCTCCTTGTCATGGAGAGCGCCGGGATGATGAAGATGGCCACCAGAGAGGGATTCCCCCCTCCGACAGGGTGCCGAAACGGGTCTAGATTGGTTTTCAGTGGCTACAGAGGCTTCTGGCGGCGGAACTCCCGATCTATTCTATTCCTCGATGTTTTTAGGGTATATGGACATATATAGGCGAAAGAAGTCGGTCAGGGGAGCCACGAGGGGCCCACGAGGGTGGGGGGCGCGCCCAGGGGGCAGGTGCGCCTCCCTGCCTCGTGGCCCCCTCGAAGCTTCCCTGACGTCTACTCCAAGTCTCCTGGATTGCTTCCGTTCCAAAAATAACTCTCCCGAAGGTTTCATTCCGTTTGGACTCCGTTAGATATTCCTTTTCTTCGAAACACTAAAATAGGCAAGAAAACAACAATTTGGGCTGGGCCTCCGGTTAATAGGTTAGTCCCAAAAATAATATAAAAATGTATAATAAAGCCCATAAACATCCAAAACGGGTAATATAATAGCATGGAACAATCAAAAATTATAGATACGTTGGAGACGTATCACAGGGGCATTCTTTTGGCCAAATGGCGGCGCCAATGAATCGTCGGTGAGCCCGTTCCCGCGCAACCTCGCAGGTTCCTGCGCAAGCTTCCCGCCCGACTCGGTGAAATCCCCCAAAATTCCAATGCTTACTGGCCTGCTATATAAACCCTCATGGCCGGCGAGTCCTGTGTCGCATTTTCCCATCCCTTCCTGTAGCTTATCTCGTCTGCTTTCTCCCACAATCGCCAATGGCACCGGTCCGTCGTCGTCGCTCAGCCACTCCACCGTCATCAGAGGACAGCTCCAGCTGGGAGGCTACACCGCGGCGGCGCGCAGTCCCGCGTAGTGTAGTGCGCGTGGCGTCCCTGTTGGGTGTGCGTGGAACACCCACCACACGCTCCGCCGCCGGTGCCCGTCGGCAGTTGTTTCGGCCGCTGTTGCCGCCACACCACCGTCGAAAGCCAGGGCCATCACGCGCTCCGTCGCCACTGCCCGAAGGCAGGAGGTGGCCGTCATGGCCTCCACCCACTGCCGGCCACTGTGGCCATCACCCGCTTCGCCACCGTGGCCCGAAGGCGGGAGGTGGTGGCCGTGGACGCCACCCTGTCGTCGGCCGCCGTGGCCGCCAGCCCACCGTCGATGCCAGGGTAATCACCCACTCCGCCACCGCCGCCCGAAGGCGGGAGGTGGAGATGGATGCCCGCACGTGCGTCAGCGACCTTGCGTGCTACATCGAGTTCCTGTGTGAGGAGGAGGAGCGCCTCGTCGAGCATGCAAAGAGCCTTACTGCCGTCGTGGCTGCGGCACACGCCGCCTCAGAGGCAAGGAATCAGGAGATCTACGAGGAGAACCACCGCTTCGAGACGGATCATCTGGAGCGGCAGAGGGCGTTCGAGGTGAGCGTCGTTGAAGCTGCAATAGTGGCAGGCACCGTATTGTGGTTGCCTAGCTCGTCGGTAGGCTCTCCTCTCTGCCTCTTACTGAGCGCGCTCGGAAGAGGAGAGGCACAGCCGGAAGTAGTACAAAGCCTCCGCAGTAGTATAGTATTTAGGGGCTATTTTGTTCAGTTCATCTGACTAATAGATGTGGTGGAACTGTACAACGTACTTAAAATTAGCTAAGTATATATAGTTGAACTAGCTATTTCAGTAAGTGGTTGGCAAACAATTAGGGGAAAAGTTTGGGTCGGTTCAGCGTCGAGTTGAACTGTTTGTATAATTAAGAACAACTGCTAATCTATGAATGAAATCTATGCTTAATTAATGAATTTTAGTTGCAAAAATTGGATACTGGCTAGTGATTTTTAGCTCCATATTTTGGACAATCGCAGTGTTACAAGGATTGACAAATCTTACCAAATTGTTTGTACGTGGTTTGCACACGGGTCATCCAAACAACCGTTTGCGTTGAAGGATGCACAAATCCTGCGCTGCTCTCACTTTGCGTACGAGTGTTCTATCTAAAACGTTTGCAATTCAAGAGCAGAGAAATCCTGCTCGGCACATTTTCATTTGGCTTCCTGGGAAGGTGTCGTTTGCAACGGGTGTTCTACTAAAATGTTTGCGATGATTGTTTTATATTTAAAAAGTGAATTAAAACTGCGGCTTGGGCGGCCATTAATGGAGAGGACGAGCAAGGCGGGCGCCATGAAGTCAAAGGGCTCGGCTTCCCAGTGAGCCATGCGTAGCATACAGGCTCGCACGCTTCCCGGTGAGCCTGCGCATTCGAAGGAACAGCTTGCAACGCTCTCGTTAGCCTGCGCACTGACGGCGCTCGCAACGCCTCCCGTTCAGTCAAGGTCAAGCAGGCTGTCCGCACGAGCACCTCCTACAACCATTAAAACAAAGACACGTGGCGTCACGTGAATGGTTAAACAGAACGCACATGGTTTGAATTATACAAACGTTTGAGATATTAAAGTGGCAGCTATTTTTTTTTCAAAATGCCTTTGTTTGGCTGTCATTATTCGAGTGCGCCTTCTTCAAATGGACACGAAAAATACCACAGCATGCTGGGTGCATCTCCATGATAGCATGCCAAGTTTCATGAATTTCAGACGAGTTTTGGATTTACTAGAATTTAAAAACTAGGTATCTCAATGTTTGCGCCCGAGTGACGGTGGCACGGTGCTTGACATTCATTCCCATTTCTTGCATGGGACCTAAGCATGCACCCGAGAACTAAAGATTTGATTTTTCAACCAATTTATATGCATCAGAGCATGTGCATGTAGTTCAAATTTGAATTATGCACATAAATGCCAACTCACTTAATGCATAAAAATGTCCAAACGAACCCCGAAAAATCACAAAAAGTAACACAACACTCCTGTTGTTATATGTTGACATGAGAAAAAATTTGAAAGCAATAAGAGGCAATGGATATTGTTTCGCCCCCAAAGTTGGGGCATTCCCTACCGAAACCATCATGCTTGTTGTGAGAAGCTCTAGTTTGTGAGAATCATATACCCAAACCTGCCCCCAAATTCGACAAAAACTTTACCATGGCCTCTTGATGCCGCTCCATGATAACATGGCAAGTTTCATGAATTTCAGACGAGTTTTGGATTTACTAGAATTTCAAAACCAGGTATCTCAATGTTTGCGGCCGAGTGACGGTGGCACGGTGCTTGACATTCATTCTCATTTCTTGCATGGGACCTAAGCATGCACCCAAGGACCAAAGATTTGATTTTTCAACCAATTTATATGCACCGGAGCATGTGCATGTAGTTTAAATTTGAATTATCCACATAAATGCATTGAAAACTCACTTAATGCATAAAAATGTCCAAACGAACCCTGAAAAATCACAAAAAATAACACAACACTCTTGTTGTTCTATGTTGACACGAGAAAAAATTTGAAAGCAATAAGAGGCAATGGATATCGTTTCGCCCCAAAAGTTGGGGCGTTCCCTACCGAAATCATCATGCTTGTTGTGAGAAGCTCTGGTTTGTGAGAAGCATATACCCAAACCTGCCCCAAATGGGACAAAAACTTTACCACGGCATGTTGATGCCGCTCCATGATAGCATGCCAAGTTTCATGAATTTCAGACGAGTTTTGGATTTACTAGAATTTAAAAACCAAGTATCTCAATGTTTGCGGCCGAGTGACGATGGCACGGTGCTTGACATTCATTCCCATTTCTTGCATGGGACCTAAGCATGCACCCAAGGACCAAAGATTTGGGTTTTCAACCAATTTATATGCACCGGAGCATGTGCATGTAGTTCAAATTTGAATTATGCACATAAATGCATTGAAAACTCACTTGATGCATAAAAATGTCGAAACGAACCCCGAAAAATCACAAAAAATAACACAACACTCTTGTTGTTCTATGTTGACACGAGAAAAAATTTGAAAGCAATTAGAGGCAATGGATATCGTTTCGCCCCCAAAGTTGGGGCGTTCCCTACCGAAACCATCATGCTTGTTGTGAGAAGCTCTAGTTTGTGAGAAGCATATACTCAAACCTACCCCAAATGGGACAAAAACTTTACCACGGCATGTTGATGCCGCTCCATGATAGCATGCCAAGTTTCATGAATTTCAGACGAGTTTTGGATTTACTAGAATTTAAAAACCAGGTATCTCAATGTTTGCGGCCGAGTGACGGTGGCACAGTGCTTGACATTCATTACCATTTCTTGCATCGGACCTAAGCATGCACCCAAGGACAAAGATTTGATTTTTCAACCAATTTATATTCACCGGAGCATGTGCATGTAGTTCAAATTTGAATTATGCACATAAATGCATTGAAAACTCACTTAATGCATAAAAATGTCCAAACAAACCCCGAAAAATCACAAAAAATAACACAACACTCCTGTTGTTCTATGTTGGCACGAGAAAAAATTTGAAATCAATTAGAGGCAATGGATATCGTTTCGTCCCCAAAGTTGGGGTGTTCCCTACCGAAACCATCATGCTTGTTGTGAGAAGCTCTGGTTTGTGAGAAGCATATACCCAAACCTGCCCCAAATGGGACAAAAACTTTACCACGCCATGTTGATGCCGCTCCATGAGAGCATGCCAAGTTTCATGAATTTCAGACGAGTTTTGGATTTACTAGAATTTAAAAACCAGGTATCTCAATGTTTGTGGCCGAGTGATGGTGGCAGGGTGTTTAACATTCATTCCCATTTCTTGCATGGGACCTAAGCATGCACCCAAGGACAAAGATTTGATTTTTCAACCAATTTATATGCACTGGAGCATGTGCATGTACTTCAAAATTGAATTATGCACATAAATGCATTGAAAACTCACTTAATGCATAAAAATGTCCAAACGAACCCTGAATAATTCCAATTCTTTTACGATCACTGCAGATAAAAGATCTATCAATTCAAACACTGTCCATGGCCGTTGTGACCCCATTATGTAATTCAAATCAAGACGAAAAATCAAGTAGATCCGACACAGTTTATTATAACCAACCGTGTGAGATGCGGCACAAAATATCTTCGGACCGTGTCTGATGACACTTTGCGCGCCAGTTTTTTGGCTGAAGCGATTCCAAATTTTTAGCTTCCGAGGAAATATCTACCTCCCCGCCCCCTCCCCCTTACCAAAAGCCACTCCCCCCCTTTCCGCCTTCCTTTCCAAGTTGAAACCTTCACTCCTTGCTTGTAGTGCCGCCGCCTCCTCGTCGTGACCCTCCTTCACGCTGCT